>NC_063201.1:23440126-23442626 GCF_017589495.1 Alosa alosa
CCCTGAACAAACTGATCAACATCTTGGACAATGAGTGTCACCCACTCCACAGCACTATTGTTAAGCAGAAGAGCCTGATCAGCTGGAGACTTCGCTCACTGCCTTGCACAACAGACAGACTGAGAGTCATTTGTCCCCAGGGCCATTGAACTGTTCAATGCTTCACTTAAGGGAAGAGGAGAGATAGACTTCTCTGCATAGTCTGTCTGCCTCTTCACCCCCTCCATGTTTGAATACTGTCTGTCCACTAGCCACTTTTACCACTGTCTTTCTGCCTCACTGTTTGCGTGCTATATTAGCACATTAGCACATATGCATAACCCCTCCCTCCATGCCACAGCCAAACTGTGGCCACACTTATACCTTTTCTTAAAATAGTTAAATATATAGATATATAGACTTTACTTTACTTTATTTCTGCATTGTTGCACTGTTGGACTTACTCATTTGCACTATCACCATGACCACTATCACCATTGCACTATCACCATGACACTCATTCACACAGAGCACCTTACCTTACCTTACTATGCACAGAGAATCACAGGCTCAGTCCCTGCCTCAGTCATTGCAAGCGCCTCTGATTGATTAATCATTACTATGTGGATACTGTTTTTAGAATTGATTTAAATTAAGTGTTAGTTAGTATAATTTGTATTTTAGTATATTTAGCATATTCTTTATCCTTATCCTTATTGCTTAGTTGTGTTTTTATATTATATACTTTAATTACTCTTTCTGCTGTTAAAGAATGTGTTTGTGTTGTTTGTATGCTGCTGAGACCTTGAATTTCCCCTGGGATCAATAAAGTATCTATCTATCTATCTATCTATCTATCTATCTATCATTTTTTTCAGTAATTATACTTCCAATGGAGCTATTTGCATGAAATTTTCACCAGACATTAGTATTAACTCAGATAATCCACCCATATAAAAAAATCCAAACATTAAAGTCCATAGGTAGAGTTATGTGTAATAAAGTGGAATGACACAGGAAAAAAGTATTGAACACGCCTGCTGAAATTTCTTAAATACTTTGTGGAAAAGCCTTTATTCGTAATGACAGCTTCAAGGCATTTTCTGTATGACGAAACTAATCAGTCACAGTATTCTGGTGGGATTTTGGCCCATTCTTTTAAACATATAGTCCTTTAATATTGAAGATTCCAGGGGTGCCTCTTGTGAATCCTGATCTTTATGATTCAATATGACTCCATTCATCATTCCTTCAACTGTATGAAGTCTGACAGTACCATGAGATGAAAAACAGCCCACACCATGATGCCACCACCTCCAAACCTCACTGTTGGTAGGGTATTTTTAGGGTGATGCACAGTGCCATTTCTCCTCCAAATATTGTGTGAAGTATGACATCCGAAAAGTTCAATTTTGCTCTCGCCTGACCAGAATACATTCTCTCAGTATTTCATAGGATTGTCCAAATGTTGTGTAGCAAACTTTCAACGAGCTTTGACATGTTTTTCTTCAGCAATAGAGTCATGCGGGATGAGCGTGCATAGAGGCTATGTCGGTGGAGTGCATTACCTATGATTTTCTCTGTAACAATTTTACCTGCTGCCTCCAAGTCATTCTGGAGCTTTCTCTGAGTGGTCCTTGGCTCTTGGGCTACTCTTCTTACCATCCTTCTAACTTCCTGGTCAGAAATCTTGCAAGGAGATCCTGTGCATGGCCAGTTGATGATGCAGTGATGTTCCTTCCACTTGCAGATAATGGCTCCAATACTGCTTGCTGGATGATTCTGAAGTTTTGACGTGCATTCCATTGATATGTTTTGCAACAATAAGGTTGCAAAGGTCTTGGGAGAGCTCTTTGCTTTTACCCATCATGAAATGTTTCTTGTGTAACACCTTGGTAACAAAAAACCTTTTTATAGCCCACCAGTATGTACTGAGAGAAAGTGGAATAGAACATTATGTCCAATATTACAATATGTGGTTTAACGTTCTGCATTATGCCCAATATTCCAATATGTGGTTTAATGTTCTGCATTTCTCATTAGTGGGTCACTTTGATACTAAAAGTATGATTCTATAATGACTGTATGATATCTGTGCTGTCCCTGTGTATATCTGTGTGTGACTGTATTTAGAGATAAGCGGGAATATTATGACTATGCAGTGTTTTACTGTTCTGCATGACTGCATCAGTAGCTATCTGCTCCGGATTGCCAGGTTGCCACTAATCAGAGTCTGATTCAGTGTAGTCCACATGAGATGGGATGACCAACGCCATCTCCTGTCAGCCTGGAAGGATACTTAAACCCTAACTATTTCCTTGTCTAGTTAGAGCAGCTGATGGATCTTTAGGTGAAGTCATGCTGTCTCTCCCTTGATCTTTATCATTGTAAATAAACTCTGTTCCTGATTTTTCATACTATTGGTCTGACTGGGTCTCTATTAAATCTATGGTATCAAAATTACCATCATGGGCAATTCCATGCAAAGGTCATCCTTACCATGGAAAAAAAAAGTTGTGCA
>NC_063201.1:23447626-23452626 GCF_017589495.1 Alosa alosa
ATACACACATCCACACACACACACACAAACACACACACACACACACACATCCACACACACACACACACACACACACACACGCACACACACACACACACACACACACACAGCCACACACACACACATACACACACATACACACATCCACACACAAACACACACACACATCCACACACACACACACACACACACACACACACACACACACACACACACACACACACACACACATCCACACACACACACACACACACACATCCACACACACACAGCCACACACACACATCCACACACACACACACACACACACACATAAACGGCTTTTAAATTTAAATAAAAATAAACTCACTCTCTCTCTTTCCATGTGTGTGTGTGTGGGTGTGTGTGTGTGTGTGTGTGTGTGTGTGTGTGTGTGTGTGTGTGTGTGAATATGTGTGTTATGTGTGTGTGTATGTGTGTGGATGTGAAGCTTCTCCAACACACATCCCCAACATACTTACAGCACACTGTTGGCCCCCCCCAATACACAGCACATTGTCTCATGAGGAAGCTTCTCCAACACACATATTGCACACTGCCCTCTCCCCACATACACAGCACACTATCACATCTCCCCTGTCATCCCCCCAACACACACACCAAGACCCCTGGCAGTTGGGTTAGGCCCTTGAGCCGTGGATCTGCCCAAGGTTTCTTCCTTGGTAAGGGAGTTTTTCCTTGCCCCTGTTGCTCTTGGGTGCTCCTTGTTGGTGCCCCCCCCCCCCCCCCCCAATTCATATCCTCCCTCACCTTTCTTATGCAGCCCTTGCCACTTAATCTACTAAACCCCTCTTCTACTGCACTTTTTACCCCCCCACTTTGCACAAATAGGCTGACACCAGACATAATTTCACTGCATTTCTTACTTCCAGTAACTATATGCATGTGACAATAAACTTCCTTGTATCCTTGTATCCTTGTGTGTGTGTGTGTGTTGTGATCAGGTGTACATACTCACCATCCAGGTGAGGGAGGCGCAAAAGCACATGCTCAGCATGGTCAGACACATGGCACAGGACAGCAGGACGAGAGGAGGGCAGAAGACCAGGAGGGAGGACAGGAGTCTGTCAGCCACGATCACACACACACACTCACACACACTCACTCACGCACACACACACACACTCACTCACTCACTCACACACACAGGGCCTGTGTGTTGATTGACAGTCATGAATGAGTAAGGTCCACCTTCACCTCGTTCTCCTGTCCTTCACTGTCGCCTTATCACTCCTTCATCCCCCTCTTCATCCTCCTCTTCATCCCTCTTCATCCCTCGTTCACCTGGCCTGCTCTATAAATACACACACTCGCCTCACTGGCAGCGGAAGCACGGCAGAGGAGAGCTTATCCGCCCTCTTAGTGTGTGTGTGTGTGTGTGAGAGAGAGAGAGAGAAAAAGAGAGAGAGAAAGAGAGAGGGGGAGTAAAGCTGCTACCAACAACCTCCAACAAACACCAACAGTTGGGTCAGTGTGCACTATGAGTCTGTGTTTGTTGGGTCAGTGTGCACTCTGAGTCTGTTGGTGTTTGTTGGATGGAGAGTTTAACCGATCTAGAGTTACCGATCTAGAGTCAGATCTAGAGTAACCGATCTAGAGTCAGATCTAGAGTAACCGATCTAAAGTCAGATCTAGAGTACGTCTAGGCGCTCTAAAGACTGCAGTCATTATTTTTAGAATGCTGGGGTCAGTTGCAGTTGTGCGTAAGCAGCTTACATCTCTTTCTGTTCCTTTACTCTTGCTTACCAGACGGATCCGCCTCTCTAAGCGTATTATTATTATTATATTATTATTATTATTATTATTGCTTACCAGATGGATCTCTAAGTTTTCCTCTGTCTGTCTCTCTTGCTCCTCTTGACTGAGTGAATATGTGGCTGGCTCTGAAGGGATCTCATATGCTCAGACCAGCATTGCTTTTCAAAAACAGATCAAGGTAAAACTAATTATGAATCAATGCAAGAAAACATATCTGGAATATTGGGACAATCAAACCAAATCACAACTCAAATTAGAATGCTACTTGTCACTAAAAAGAGATTATGAATTAGCAGAGTATTTCTTCACCGTCAGAGATACAAAACAGAGACAGATCCTGACCAAGTACAGGCTAAGAGGCCACAGTCTTGCCAAAGAGAAAGTCTGATACAAAAAAGCCTGGCTTCTAAAAGAGCAACAGATCTTAGCTCACTGTATGACTGTGAGGTTGAAACACAGACAGGCACTTTCACGTTTGAACAGATAAGAAGGGTAATAAAGGGTATTTTTATTACTATTCTCAGACAAAATTACACATTTTAGCTCCCTAAAAGATAAATCAACCCACCTATTAGAAGGACTGACTGCTCCGTTGGCTGCTAAATACATTGCAGCCATAACAGGGACAGTAAGACAGACACCAAGCAATGCCTGAATGCCTGACCTAATGTTTGTTCTTGATATATTTTATAAAACTGTATGTGTATGTGTGTGTGTGAGAGAGAGAGAGAGAGAAAGAGAGAGAGACAGAAAGAGAGTTCCTATTTTTTCCCAAATATTTCAATGTTATTCTAAGTTAACATACTGTTTTATTGCTATGTTCCTTAACATGCTTTAGCGACATTGTAGCTGTAGTCATGCCAATAAAGCAACATTGAATTGAGATGTGAGTGTGTAGCATGTAGCGTGTAGTGCGTAGCATCTGTGTGGAAATCTCTTTTACAGTCTTTTTTTCACCTGATCATTTATTGAAATCCAAATAGAGCAGCTTTTTATTTCCTCTCATTCATTATATCTCCCTCTCTTGCTCTCCCTCTCTCTTTCACCATCTCTCCTCTCTCTTTCTCCCTATCTCTCCCTCTCTCTCACACCCTCTCCCTCTCTCTCCCCATCTCTCTCTTACAACCTCTCCCTCTCTCCATCTCTCACACCCTCTCCCTCCCTCTCACCATCTTACTCTCCCTCTCTCTCCCCATCTCTCTCTCACAACCTCTCCCTCTCTCTTCCTCTCACCGTCTCTCTCACACCCTCTCCCTCCCTCTCATCATCTCTCTCTCTCACACCCTCTCCCTCCCTCTCACCATCTCTCTCTCTCACACCATCTCTTCCTCTCTCTCACACCCTCTCCCTCCCTCTCACCATCTCTCTCTCCCCATCTCTCTTACAACCTCTCCCTCTCTCTTCCTCTCACCATCTCTCTCACACCCTCTCCCTCCCTCTCACCATCTCTCCCTCTCACCATCTCTCTTTCTCTCCCACCATCTCTCTCTCTCCCTCCCTCTCTCTCTCCCTCTCTTTATCTTTTTGTTGCCTTTATCTTTAGATGAGAGGATTGTTGCTGAGGTGATGTCACTGGTTTCCAGGCAACAGCTGTCCCCGGGCTACCCATGACTAAGGGGAGAAAGATTGATTATTTAGCAGCTCTGCTGTGTGTGTGTGTGTCTGTAAAGCTGTATTGTATCAACGTATACAGTAGATGACTACATTATGCCTTTATTTTTCATGTACATGTATACATGGTGAGTCCTTAATAAACTTATGAAACGTCATGGTTAGAGTAGCAGTGATTAAGTGCAGAGTCATGGTTAAAGTAGCTGTGATTAAGTGCTGAGTCATGGTTAAAGTAGCAGTAGTCAAATGCAGTCGTGTTGGAGTACATTTACATATTCATAGCAGACATTTTTATTCACAGCGACTTACAAAATGAGAATAGCCTAACATTCAAGCTACAATGCAGAGGAGATCTTAGGTAACAATAAATGCTACAATCATCGGACCAAAAGCCTTGATAAGAGCATTTAAGTTAAGTGGGAGCAGACCCAGACAGCACTATTGAATTTGAGTGAAGGAATCTATTTTGATGTTGATGCTATGGTGTATAGTTTGTTTGGCTGTGAAGATCAACTGTTTGGTCTTAGAGAGGTTTAGTTGGAGGTGATGGTCTGTCATCATGTCAAAGAGACAATCCAAGATCTGCACCAAGATAATCACTGTGTTTCAGTGTATGTATCTGCTTAGAATATTGCTGTCTCATTTCACATTATTATTTCTACATGTGGTTAGCATGTTCCAAAAGGTTAGCATGTTCCTTTAAAGCACGAAAAGGTTAGCATCTGCTTGTCCTAACCTTCCCCCTCTGAATGCTGGGCACTGGCTTCAGAGCTGCTGAAAATGAAACTAAACGATCTCTCGACCTCTCAAGCTACCAGTCGCTACTGGCCTCCGTCTCATCCAGCATCACTGCAGCAAAGATGAGAAGATCCACAGGGCTACTGACACCCGAAAACTATTCGCCTTATTCACCCGGTGGCCATTATGAGGCTGAGGGGTACACTTGCCATTACACCTCAGTCCAGCAGATGGTGGTGGTAATGCACTCTGTTTGCAAACTGCCAAAAAAAAAGCTCACCGAAAAAGAGGGGCTCACTGGCCTGTTCTTCTTCAGTGAGTTTTTTTTTAGCAGTTTGCAAACGGACTGCATTACCACCACCATCTGCTGGACTGAGGTGTAATGGCAAGTGTACCCCTCAGCCTCATAATGGCCACCGGGTGAATAAGGCGAATAGTTTTCGGGTGTCAGTAGCCCTGTGGATCTTCTCATCTTTGCTGCAGTGATGCTGGATGAGACGGAGGCCAGTAGCGACTGGTAGCTTGAGAGGTCGAGAGATCGTTTAGTTTCATTTTCAGCAGCTCTGAAGCCAGTGCCCAGCATTCAGAGGGGGAAGGTTAGGACAAGCAGGTCTAGTGAAAAGAGGACACAGGCTATCCAGACAGGAGCTTAGTGTAGAGCAGTAAGAAACTCTGTGGCATCATTAAGCTCTAGAGAGAAGAATGTGTTTGGAGGTGGAAGTGCACAGGCTACTGGAGAGGAGAATTGGACAGGAGACAGATTGCCAAGGTGACCGTGGGTGGTGGATCAGAGACTGTTCTGAGAGGCATACATTGAACTGAGAGAAATAATGATCAGAGAGGTGCAAAGGCAA
>NC_063201.1:23457626-23482626 GCF_017589495.1 Alosa alosa
TGTGGGTGTGTATGTGTATGTGTATGGTTAGGTCAGGTGTGCAGGTGTGTGTGTGTGTGTTGGTGTACGTAATGTGTGTGTGTGTGTGTGTATGGTCAGGTCAGGTGTGCTTGTGTGTGTGTGTGTGTGCGTGTGTGTGCGCGTGTGTGTGTGTGTGTGTGTGTGCGTGTTTGTGTGTGTGTGTGTGTGTGTATGGTCAGGTCAGGTGTGCTGGTGCGTGTGTGTGTTGGTGTACGTAATGTGTGTGTTGGTGTACGTAACCCACACACCCACACACCTGACAAGACCATACACAGACACACACACACACACACATTACATACACCAACACACACGCACACTCCAGCACACCTGACCACAAACACAGAACTTATGTACACCAACGCAAGGGGTGCCACGAGATCTTACGATATTACAATGTGACAATGTCTTGACAATGTGTTTCTTGTCAAGGTGAAAATCTGTCTCGTAGAGTAGGCTAGTATCTAGCTGCAGCCAGCATGACTGACGAGGCTGACGCAATAGCATAGCATTAGCATCCCCACTACTTTTACACAATGAGCATAGCATTAGCATCCCCACTACTTTTACACAATTGACCGATCCCAAGCCCCACCTCCCATTGTCAGTCCCATAGTTACTGTTGCTAAGTCGGACAAGGTTGCAGGAAAGTGAGCGAGAATGCGTGTTCAACATAGGGACGCAGCACCCCCATTTAGCCGAGTGCAACAGTGTATGCTGGATTTCTGGGCGTCAAGTGATATTGATATATTCAAAAAACAGAGGCCAGGAAGGCCTTCAGTATGCGGAAAGACACATTAATGTCCACTGTTATCAACGAGGTGGAACACCACAAATTGAGGACAAACCAATCCGGTGTTACGGATCTTAATGGGATGCATGTTAACTGTGGATAAACAATTAGCATGTTATCACGAGCAGGTAGTTTACCTTATTTGCTGCAGATGTGACTCTGATTCAATAAACATGTCTGTGCAAACATATGGTGTTGACGTGTCCATAACAAATTCTAACCATATTTCGAGGATTAATTGAAGACGGGATCAAGTGCTGCAGATTCAAGTTCCCATGCAACTTGGGAGAGTGGCTAGCCTGTTTAGCAGCTCATGTTGGGGAGGTGGAGAGCTAGCTTCGCTTCGGTAGGCCGATGGCCTACTCATTATTTTGAATGGCTGCTTTAGAAGAAAGAGTTCAAATAAACATGATACAAGTGAAAAGAAACCACTAGATCTGTCCGAGTTTAAACCCATACCACGCACGACATATCTGCATGGCAGGCAGACGCTATCAAGAGCAATTGCAGACGTGATTTGTCTTGCACTAGACTTTATCAGTGCCCGCTTAGGCTATACTTATTTAAAATATGGGCAATGTAGTAGGCCTAATATTGGCGATTTCGAGACTGCATAGCCTACACAGCAAGGCATAGTTTTGAATCGGCACATGATTTGATCTTTAGAAGACATTGGCTATCTCTTGTTCAGCCATCAATAATGCATCGCAGTAGGCTATTATTGCGTTTGTTGAAAAAATTATCGTTAATTATTTCTGTGAACAGTCTTCTATCCCAAGTTAAACATGACAAAGTAGCCTGTGCCTAAAAGCTGAAAGTATTCTTGTTGTGTGTAAGGTGATACGTGATTAAAGGTGTAGCCTATTTGTGCGTCTTCCAATCGTATGAGTGTGCGAGTTCAGTTCCTGCAAGGTATAATTTTTTGCGTAGGCTTATGTTGTCGTTTCAACAGTGGAAACCAGTTTTAGTTATGTTTTTGTATGTAGTTATGAACACAAATAAAGGGAACATTTTCGTACACACTCAGATTTCTTTACTGAAAAGTAGCAGCCTATCCAAAGTTATGTAAAGTTAGGCCTATGTCTGTTAACGTTTCACACGGTCAGGATATCGGATGTCACTTCTACAAGTACCCCAGGCATATATTTGAACCTTTTTGAGCTCTAGTTATTTAGTTACTTAGGCTACTTGCAAAGGAAGCATTATAGCATTCGTATAACCAGCGTATTGTCATACAGAATGGACACTATAAAATTCAAAATTGACCGAGGTTGACCGAGGTCCTCCGAAGTCCTCATTGTGACATAGTAAAAGGGGGCGGGGCTTGGGATCGGTGAATTAGCATCCCCACTACTTTTACAGTTTTTGTGTAGCAGCATTTTGGGTATCTGCTGGAAACAATAACACTCAATAGCCGGCTTCAGACCGTCAAGCCAGGCCAGGCCAGGCTAGGGTAATTTGAAGGGCCACCTGGTGGTAGCCCAGGCTACAAGCCTCATTGGCCTGAGACGTTTGTTCAGACTGTCAGGCCATTAGTCTCTCCGGATTACACCTCGACACGCCCTCACTTGTGAAAACGTCACTAATACCACCCATTTTCAAACAGGATAAGCAGAAAGTCGCGTATATCTTTCCTATACTGTATGCTATCAAAGTCAGTCACCTATTTCTGTCCTTTTACGTGTGTATGCCACTTAATAGCCTATTCATTTCTATACAAACCAAGACGGCGTATTCCTAAAGAAACTCAAGCACACACAACATACGTGTTTCTAAATGAGCTATGTACCATAAATTACATTTTACCGTGACTCGAAGAGCTGTAAACAGTGTTGTAAGGCTGAGTGTACAAATCCGCTTGGAGCTCCAGTGGAATTTTGATTTCACAAAGATGTGCCACGTGAGTGGCCACCATAGACTGTACAAAATTGCCACCCACCAGCCCAGCACCAAACTCCGAGCGCACAGTAAAGAAAATAGGATTTTGAAAGCAGTAGATGCTCCTGCTAAGAACCAAACCAGACTTTAAATCTACACATCTATGGCTACTGGAAAATGTAAGGTTGATTTATCAAATGCTATTTTGAAGTATTAAAAAACATCTTTATTTTTGAATTTCTGAACGAAAGGGGCTGAAACTGAAATTGGAGCTTTTACGATAGCTATTTAAGTAGCCTAGCCTAGGCTATTCCACACTATCGATGGCATAAAACACACTGGCAGGAATAATTTAGTGGGACGCTTGTCTATGTTAATTAACTTCACTTTTAATTTTAGTCTACTGTGATACATGGCGACCTCTGGACAGAGTTAGCCTACTGACAGGCAAACATCTTTAATACGGACGTAACCGCTATCTCTAAACTCGGTGTACTAGCAAATACTGCTGTGTTTTCATGGCCATTCCATTCTATCATGTTTCTCGACTTCTCCGTTGAAACTATAGCTCATCTAACCTGAGCAAGTATACACTGGCTGACGTGTGTGTGTGTGTGTGTGTGTGTGTGGCATACACTTGGTGGCTGGTGTGTTACTGTAGCTCAGCAATTTACCATGCTAGTTGGGGGAAATAACATTAGTTGTACACAAACAACTAGTTGTACACAAACAACATAGAGGGATGTCACTCTTAAAGGAGCCACACCACTTTTACAAGTCTACAGTCTTATGATGACTTAGCGAGAGATAATGTGGAGGTGCAAAATAGTCTTGTTGATGTATTTGTTTAATTGAAATGTGGAGACATTTTGGTTTGAAATAGCCTGCTATAACATATTTTATTTCATACTGATTATTATTTATGTTTTAAGGTTATTGTAACAACCAGTGAGCAAGTGAGGAAAATAAAACCGCTGTTCAGATTCATTGCATTTTTATGCTTAATAGTTATTTTTGCGGTAGAAATATTGGTATCGGCAAATACACAAATGGAAATACTCATACTTGGTTTAATTTGTTTTTTTAATTGTTGCATCCCTAGACTAAAACATTTCAAAATGCACCTGTATTGCTTTTTACATTTTATGACTTTCAGTCAAATAAAAGACAATTTTTTCCAGTCATATATTTCATCATTGAATATTTCTTAAAAATAGTGTTAAAATATCATCAATATTGTGTATCGTTTCGTCTCATGGGCTGAATCTGTAATCACGCCCCTAACCAACACACAATTATACACCCACACATTACGTACACCAACATACACACAAGCACACCTGACCACACCCACACATCAACACACACATATTACACATACCAGAAAACCTGACCAGAAACACACACATTACGTACACCAACACACAGACAAACACATTATGTTCACCAACACACCATATTACTGTACACACACTCTGCTCCGCAGGAGAGCGCCTGCTTTGGAGTGGGTTCAGCTGTGTTCCAGGGGTATTTTCATCCCAAAGGCCAAGGGAACTTTATCAGGATGTATAGTACCCTGGATCCATGAAATAACTGGCCTTTTTACATAGGAGTATGAATACTTATGCACCCTGTATTTTAATGAAGAACATTTATTTATTTACGACACATTATTCATTCACAAAGAAAATTGGTGTCCTTACAGGTTGGATTTTTATTTTTTAATTAAGGCATTAAGATCCATTTCCAAAAGATGATTTTTTTTTCATTCCTCTTTTTAGTCAACTTTAGCATGGGGCTGAAGACTTTTTATATGCACTGTAAACTTCCGGTTTCAACTGTAAATGTAACATGCAAGATGCAAGCGTGGTAAAGTTAGTTTTATCTGCCTATATAACACAAAGCTTCTTTTCTAAAAAAAAAAAAAACACCCTTTGATTTTATAAAAAATGTTAATGATAATAAATGGTTTAAATATATTATGTGGTTTGACCTTTTGACCTATCAATGTCAAAACACATCTGGTGAACTCTGCTAACAGCCCTACACATAACACAAAGTTTCTTTTGTCAAAAAACCCACCCTTTGAATTTATACAATTTCTGTCATTTTAATAAATGCTTTACAGTAAATCTATCAAAGCTTTACAGTAAATCTCAGCAGTGGTTCTGTAGAGAATGAGACGGGTTCAGCAGTAGTTCTGTATTAGAGAGTAAGAAATGTTTACATCTGGACTACTCTAAACCAATGACCCAGATACCAGCCAGTGTGTGTGTGTAGATACAGCTGTGTTCCCTCCCCAACCTCTGGCCTTTCAGAATGACCAAATGAAAAAAGGCAGACAGGTAAAACAGCACACACACACACAAAATCAACAATACATACACGCAATCACAAGGATACAAGGAAGTTTATTGTCACATGCATATAGTTAATGGATGTAAGAAATGCAGTGAAATTATAGAAGAGGGAGACAGTGCAGTAGAAGAGGGGTTTAGTAGATTAAGTGGCAAGGGCTGCATAAGAAAGGTGGGGTAGGATTGGGATTGGGGGGGGGCAGTGTACTGTAAGTATGTAGAGGACAATGTGCTGTGTAGATAGATAGATAGATACTTTATTGATCCCCAGGGGAAATTCAAGGTCTCAGCAGCATACAGACAACACAAACACATTCTTTAACAGCAGAAAGAGTAATTAAAGTATATAATATAAAAACACAACTAAGCAATAAGGACAGTAGAAGATAAAGAATATGCTGAATATACTAAAATACAAATTATACTAACTAAACTTAAATACAATATATAAAAATATACTAAAATACAAATGACAAAAATACAAATTATACTAACACTTAATCTAAATCAATTCTAAAAACAGTATCCACATAGTGGTGATTAATCAATCAGAGGCGCTTGCAATGACTGAGGCAGGGACTGAGCCTGTGATTCTCTGTGCATAGTAAGGTATGGTAAGGTGCTCTAAGGTGCTCTGTGTGAATGAGTGTCATGGTGGTAGTGGTGATAGTGCAAGTGAGTAAGTCCAACAGTGCAACAATGCAGAAATAAAGTAAAGTAAAGTCTATATATCTATATATTTAACTATTTAAGAAAATTTATAAGTGTGGCCACAGTTCGGCTGTGGCATGGAGAGGGGGGTTATGCATATGTGCTAATATAGCACGCAAACAGTGAGGCATAAAGACAGTGGTAAAAGTGGCTAGTGGACAGACAGTACCAAACATGGAGGGGGTGAAGAGGCAGACAGACTATGCAGAGAAGTCTATCTCTCCTCTTCCCTTAAGTGAGGCATTGAACAGTTCAATGGCCCTGGGGACAAATGACTTTCTCAGTCTGTCAGTTGTGCAAGGCAGTGAGTGAAGTCTCCAGCTGATCAGGCTCTTCTGCTTAACAATAGTGCTGTGGAGTGGGTGACACTCATTGTCCAAGATGTTGATCAGTTTGTTCAGGGTCCTTTTGTCAGATAGTGAAGTGATGCACTCCAGTTCAGCTCCCACTACAGAGCCAGGTTTCCTTACCAGCCTGTCAATTCGCCCCGCATCCTTCTTCCTTGTGTTTCCTCCCCAACATACTACTGCATAGAAGAGGACGCTGGCAACAACAGACTGGTAGAACATCCTGAGGAGCTTACTGCACACATTGAAGGACCGCAGCCTCCTCAGGAAGTACAGCCTGCTCTGCCCTTTCTTGTAGAGTGCATCAGTGTTGGCTGACCAGTCCAGTTTATTGTCCAGGTGGAGACCCAGATACTTGTAGGTGCTAACCACCTCCACATTGACCCCATCAATGTGGACTGGTAGCAGAGTGGGCTTAGACCTGCGGAAATCCACCACCATCTCCTTGGTCTTTGAAGTGTTAAGTTGAAGATGATTGAGTTTGCACCATTGCACAAAGTCCTCCACCAGGCTCCTGTACTCCTCCTCCTGCCCGTTCCTGATACACCCCACAATTGCAGTATCATCAGAAAACTTCTGCATGTGGCATGACTCAGTGTTGTAGCAGAAGTCAGATGTGTACAGGGTGAACAGGACTGGAGATAGCACAGTTTCCTGTGGCGCTCCGGTGCTGCAGATCACAGTGTCAGAGAGACAGTTCTTCAGTCTGACGAACTGTCATCGCTCGGTCAGGTAATCTGTAATCCAGGTTACCAGGTGAGCGTCCACACCCATCTGCAAGAGCTTGTCTCCCAATCTGAGGGGCTGGATGGTGTTTAAAGCACTTGAGATTCTCACAGCACTTTTCCCCTTGTCTAGGTGGGAATGTGTCCTGTGTAGAAGATAAGTGATGGCATCGTCCACGCCCACTTTCTCCTGGTATGCAGGGACAGGGGTAAGACATGATGTCTTCCACAGTGTTGGAACTTGTCCAAGGCGTAGGCTCAAATTGAAGATGTGCTTCAGTGGCTCCCCCAGTTCAGCAGCACAGGCCCTGAGTAGCCTTGGACACAGTCTGTCAGGCCCCGCTGCTTTATTGCTGCGCAATTTCTTAAGTTGGACTGTCACTTGATCTGTTGTAATGGTGAGGGGTGTAAGGGGAGGGGAGGGGAGGGGGAGGGGTGCATCTGGGATCTGTGTGTCTGATGGCTGTTGACTGAAGTCGTTGTCACCTCATTGTTCGTGATCGCCATGTGGGGGAGGGGTGCAAAATCCAGTGATGGTGGGGGGGGTAATGATAGCCTGTGATGATGGAGGTGAGTGTTGCGCTGGTATTGAGGGGGTGTGGGGGTGGGGGCTGGTGGACAGACCACTGCCATTGGAGCTGGAGCAGGGCAGTCAAACCTGTTGTAGAAGTGGTTCAACTGGTTTGCCCTGTCCAGGTCCCCCTCCACAGAGCTGCTGTTCTTCTTTAGGCCAGTGATAACCTTCATGCAGTCCCATCTCTCCTTCAAGTTGTTGTCCTGCAGTTTCTGTTCCACCTTCTTTCTGTAATCCTCCTTAGCTTCCTTCAGCTTGAATTTGAGTTCCCCTTGCGTGTATGTAGAGGGGGGGCAGTGTGCAGTAAGTATGTAGAGGAGGCTTACTGTAGCAAGCAGTGTGCTATATGTATGTGAGGTGATGACAGTGATGATGTAAGTGTGTGTGTTTTTGTGTGTGTGTGTACATGTGCATCATTTCTGCACACACACACATGTAAACAGCTGCAGAATCTGGAAAACAGTTGCCACTGTCTCAGCGCTAAGCAACAGCTACTACTCCACCTGAGGGGTGTGTGTGTGCTTATATGTGTGTGGCTGTGTGTATGTGCTTATACTTGCAAGTGTATCTGTGTATGTGTGTGGCTGTGTGTGTGTATATGTGCTTATACATGTGTGTGTATATGTGCTTACTGTGCTTATACATGTGTGTGTATATGTGCTTACTGTGTGCAGTGTGTTTCACTAATTCACGGAGTGGGATAAATGCAGAGACCAAATTTCCCTCACGGGATCAAAGGAGTCTATATACTTATACTTATACTTGCAAGTGTAACTGTGTGTGTGTGTGTGTGTGTATATATATATATATATATAAAATAGGGCTGTCAATCGATTAAAAAAATTAATCTAATTAATTACATACTCTGTGATTAATTAATCTAAATTAATCGCATATATGATATTTGCTGTGAAAGTATTTTAAATATTTAAATTCAAATGAATCATTGAATAATCAGCATTAGTGACATTAAAGTTCAAAAACTCTTATTATTATTTTAATAATGGCCATAATCTATGATATGACCTAATATGCTGAGGAAATCAATTCAAAAGTGCTTCGGGTAGAAGTTTTTTTTACCACATACATTGCAGAGGAATTTTTTTTAATCAACACTTTATTTTTATCAACACCATCAAGCCGTTTTTGAAATCTAAATGTTCCAATCAATGATCTAGGCAGCGCATTTTCTTCTCTCTCCTTCATTTTACAGTCTAATGGTTACTGATCAGTTATTTAATCAGTTATTTTTTTCTCAAATTAATGAATCGAAATTAATCAGTTATTTTGACAGCCCTAATATATAACATATACATTACATTACATTTGGCTGACGCTTTTTTAGCCAAAGCGACTAACAACATGGTAAACAGTTTAAGTTTTAGAGCAATTCTCAACAATTTTAGAACAATTTAAAAACATTAGAATACAGTAAGAATAAGTGCATCAGTGAGTGCTGTTTTTAACAGTTACTTGTCAGTTTAAGACGGCTGGTGAGTGCTAGGATCAGTAAGACTTGTTGTAAGTGTTGCTATGAGAAGAGATGTTCTCTAAAGAGCTGGGTCTTCAGGAGTTTTTTGAAAATGGAGAAGTATGTCCCTGACCTTGTAGGAACTGGCAGTGTGTTCCACCAACGAGGAACAACAGATGAGACAAGTTTGGATTGGCTTGAGCGCACGGTGGTAGAGCTAGATGTCGCTTCGTCTGAGGGAGCGCAGCCGGTCTGGAGGTAGCGTATGTCTGTATGAGGGCATTCAAGTAGGTGGGAGCAGAACCTGAGACTACTTTGTAGGCAAGTGTTAGAGCCTTGAATTTGATGCGGGCCGCCATAGGTAGCCAGTGTAGCTGGATGAGCAGCGGGGTAACATGTGCCCTTTTGGGTTGGTTGTAGACCAGGCGCCGCCCGGCTTCTGGATCATCTGAAGTGGTTTCACTGCGCAGGCTGGGAGACCTGTCAGGAGGGCATTGCAGTAGTCGAGTCGTGAGATGACTATTGCCTGAACCAGAAGTTGGGTAGCATCTTGAGTCAAGTAAGTCCTGATTTTCCGTATGTTGTAGAGTGCGAAGCGGCATGACCGGGCGACTGAGGCAACATGATCTGAGAAGTGTAGTTGGTTGTCGAGAACAACTCCTAGATTTCTTGCAGCCCTGGTAGGTGAAACAGACAGGGAGTCAAATGTGATGTTGATGTCGTGGTGTATGGTAGGTTTAGCTGGGAGGACCAGCAGTTCAGTCTTTGAGAGGTTCAGCTGGAGGTGGTGTGCCTTCATCCATGTAGCTATGTCTGAGAGGCAATCCGAGATCCGTGCTGAAACCAAGGGGTCATCAGGTGGAAAGGACAGATAGAGCTGTGTGTCGTCTGCATAGCAGTGGTATGAGAAGCCATGCGAACGGATAATCTGTCCCAAGGAGGTGGTGTAGATAGCAAAGAGAAGGGGGGCCCAGCACTGAGCCCTGGGGGACCCCTGTGGTGAGATGGTGAGGTGCAGATAGCTGACCAAGCCATGATAACGTTAAACGAAGGCCCTGTGAGGTAGGATTCAAACCAGGAGAGAGCAGAACCGGAGATTCCCATGTTAGCGAGTATAGAGAGAAGGATGCGGTGATTAACCGTGTCAAAGGCGGCCGATAAGTCAAGCAGAATGAGTACTGATGACCGAGCGGTCGCCCTGGCTTCTTTTAAGGCTTCTGTTACAGACAGCAGAGCCATTTCGGTAGAGTGGCCGCTTTTGAACCCAGACTGATTTGGATCCAGAAGGTTGTTCTGTGAAAGGAAGTCAAGAGACCTGTTTGGAGACTGCTCGTTCAATGCCTTTGGATAGGAAAGGCAGGAGTGAGACAGGGCGGTAGTTCTCGACTTGAGCAGGGTTGAGAGAAGCTTTCTTAAGTAACGGTGTTACCCTGGCCATTTTGAACGCTGTTGGAAATGTGCCGGAGGTTAGCGAGGCATTGATCACCTGTGTGATAGCTGGAGCGATGGTCGGGCTGATGGACTGAAGTAGGCTCGTAGGTATAGGGTCCAGCGAGCATGTGGTAGGACGGCTGCATGTCAGGAGTCTAGATACTTCACTCTCGGAGAGAGGCGTGAATGCTGAAAAAGATGTACCAGCAGTCCCTAGAGGTTGTAGGAGTGCGGTATCTGAATCAGATGCGTTGAGTGGGCATGTAGAGAATTGACTGCTGATTGCCGCCACTTTGTTTGTAAAAAATGAGGCGAGGGTATCTGCAGTAAGGCTGGATGGAGGAGGAGGCAGCTGAGGGTTGAGTAGCGATTTGAAGGTTGAGAAAAGTTTTCGAGTGTCTGTAGCGCTGTTGATTTTGTCATTGTAGAAAGCCGTCTTAGCAGCGGTGATGCTGGCTGAGAAGGAGGTCAGGAGTGTCTGGTAGTTTTTGAGGTCATCGGTTAGTTTGGATTTGTGCCATTTCCTCTCCGCGGCTCTGAGTTTGGTGCGCCAAGCATCGGGAGGGTATCATTTAGCCATGGATGAGAGTGTTTGGATCGAGCTGGCCTTGTGGTAAGAGGGCACAGCTCGTCTAGACACGAGGTCAGTGTGGAGCAGAGCGAGTCTGTGGCCTCATTAACCTCCAGAGAGGAGAAGGTGTTGAGTGGAGGTAGACCAGAGGCAACCACAGAGGAGAAGTGCGTTGGAGACAGGTTCCGGATGTTGCGGGCGAACGTGACCATCGGGCTGAGGAGCCGGAGGCTGTTCTGTCAGGCTGACGTTGAACTGGATGAAGAAGTGGTCAGAAAGATGGAGAGGCGTCACCGTGAGGGTGTCTGTGCTGCAGTTCCGAGTGAAGATCAAGTCAAGCTCTTTGCCAGCTTTGTGAGTCGGTGGGCTTTGAACCAGTTTGAGGTCAAAGGAGTGGATCAGGGCCAGAAAGTCCGCTGAGCCTGGGGCATCTAAGTGGATGTTCATATCACCGAGAACAAGAAGCGGACAGTCATGCTCAGGGATGGAGGACAGCAGAGTGTCAAGTTCGTCCATAAAGTCACCTAGTTGGCCTGGAGGGCGGTAGATGACCAGCACGTAGAGTTTTGCTGGGGCGGTCACTGTGATGGCATGGAATTTCGAATGAGACATATTTGTTTGAAGGCAGTAGCGGGGTGAATTTCCATTTGTTGGAGATCAGCAGGCCCGTCCCGCCTCCTCGTCCAGATAGGCGAGGGGTGTGGGATGTTATATATATATATATGTATATAACATATATATATGTGTGTGTGTGTGTGTGCTGAAGTGAGAGGTTAATTTGTTCTGCTTGGAGAACAGGTGCACAAGACAGGAAATTGAAACACACACACACACACACACACACACACACACACACAGCTCCCATTGTATTACTTTTATTGCTGTACACAAACACACATGTTGTCCAAATCATTAAGGCATAAAGGTATAAAAACATCAAACAATCAAAATAATCACAGCTTTACAAAATCATTTCCCTTCAAAAACATTATGTGGTGGCAAGTTCGGTTCGAATTAGACAATACAAATCTATCCAATTAAGGGAATAAAAAGGCACTTCTGCAGCAGGTCTACAAAAGGGTGGGGTTGGGGGGCAATTTCCCACACAGACCAGTATCTGGGGAGACTGAGATTTTAACTGGCCAAGAGTCAAATGAGGCTCAACAGCAAGAACTTCAACATAAAACACCAAATACAGTAAAGTACCGTAAATAAACTTAATCATAAAACACTTAATACAGTACTCTAAATAAACAGCTGCTTCCGAACAACACACATTCTCTCTCTCACACACACATTCTTCCTCATTGACGTCAACATGAGGATGCAAAATCGGACTCACCTCAACACACACACTCTCTCTCTGTCACACACAAACCTACTTCACAAGCCTTCATGTAAGGATTTATACACACCAACACATTGCCTCCCCCACACACACACTAGGCTGATCAGTTGATGATGCAACTAATTAGTGTTTTCTGTAACCTAGTCCTGCACACACACACACACTCAACAATAGTGTATGTGCATGAGTGTGTGTGAGTGTCTGTATCTGTGTGTGTGTGTGTGTAACCTGCGTTGTGTTGAACCTGCGCGGTTCAGCCCTGCACACGCCCGGACTCGAACCCGCGAAACAGCAGCACCTCAGATCGGGAGGCGAGCGCGCTAACAATTGAGCCAATAGCCCTGGCTACTGGCTCACATGCCAGCAGCACTCTTGAGGCGTCGGGGAGTGAGGTTTACCAACGTTCCACAAGCACAGCTAAGCTAGCTGGCATCCGTTACGTGTGTGTGTGTGTGTGTGTGTGTGTGTGTGTGTGTGTGTGTCGGTGAGAGAATGTATGCAGCATGTTTGAGTGTGTGTGTGTGTGTGTGTGTGTGTGTGTGTGTGTGTGTGTGTGTGTGTGTATGTCGGTGGGAGGATGTATGCAGCATGTTTGAGTGCGTGTGCGTCCTGCTCTCCCTCTCCTGTCTACACGTACATGGCAGTGGACATGAAGCTGCCCCCTCGGTCCAGTGCGGGGGGGTTGGCAGCCTCCTCTCTAGGGTGGGGGGGCTCATATGGGGGCAGGGCCTCGTCCCCCGCTGGCTCCTCCCAGTTGGACGCTGCCCCACTGTCATTGGACAGGCTTTGGGGCTCCTCCTCCTCGTCATGGTAGGCATCCAGATCCTGGGGGACAACAGGAAGTGACATTATCAGAGGTCGGGTCACTCAGGGATAAGATGAAATATCCGCTCTGTTACGTGAGGTATAAATGCCTTTGTGTGTGTGAGCGTGTGTGTATGTGTGTGTGTGTGTGTGTAGGTATGTGTGAGTGTATGGGTGTGTGTAAGTATGTATGAGTGTATGTGTGTGTGTGTGTGTGGTTTTCATCACATCCTACAGGGACTGAGTGGCAGAGAGAGAGAGAATGATGGAGAGAAAAAAAGAGAGATGAAGAGAGAGAGATGGAGAGATGAAGAAAGAGAGATGGAGAGATGAAGAGAGAGATGGAGAGAGAGATTGTTTGGTCTGTTTTTTTTCTGTTTCTTTTTTCTCATAAATAGTGCATCTTATAACGACTACCACACACACACACGCACGCACGCATACACACACACACACACACACGCAGTGGGGTCGTTATTAGGCCTGGGCATTCGGGGCTATAGCATTGCGCATGTAGCCCATTCGCTTTGAATGACATGAAAGTAAGACATTAAAAAGTAAACAAAAGTTTAGGTTGCTTTTGACATACCACTGGTAGGCGTACAATGAAACAAAACTGGTGCCCTACTGATTCTGTTGGTTGTCTCTGAAAGTTTGGGTAATTGACTGATTTAACTACTACTTTAGGCTACACCTGCTTTTAAAAGGCGGAACATTTTCACTGCAAAACGTGTGCTGTCATATAGCCTATCCACTCTTGTGATATAGCCTATCCACTCTTGTGAGCTGTCATGTAGCCTACCCACTCTTGTGATATAGCCTATCCACTCTTGTGAGCTGTCATGTAGCCTCAGCTCAGCCAGGTTCGCTTGTGCAGTCAGGATGTATGAATGTGAACGAAAATATGCACTTCCCCAGCAGCACTAGACCGTCTTAAATATACACTTCTCCAGCAGCACTAGACCGCCTTAAATATGCCCTTCTCCAGCAGCACTAGACCGCCTTAAATATGCACTTCTCCAGCAGCACTAGACCGCCTTAAATATGCACTTCACCAGCAGCACTAGACCACCTTAAATAAACAAGGCTAGTTATATGGTGGAACGAGCCGAACAACATGAACATAAACAAGGCTAGTTACATGGTGGAACGCGCCGAACAGATTTCTATTGATTTCATTGGTGATGAAATGTCTGAGCTTGGCGAAGCCCCCGATGTTGAGACATCCTAATGACGCCCCTGCACACACACACACACACACAATTTTTCATTAATAGTGCATCTTATAAAATGTCAATAATAAATGCCTGCTAGAGCATATCAGCCTCGTAGCTTCATGCTAATAAAGCATTTGATTTAACTTGAGGGGGAAAGAGATGAACATCTGGTTCTAAGTGCTGGTTTTCGTGTTTGTAGTGCAGTTTTTTGTGTTCTAAGTTCTCACCGTCACTGGCTCTATGTTCTCTCTCTCATAGTTCATATAATCCAGAGGATGCTCAGAACCGCCATCATGACCCGTGTTCACCTGAATAAGAGGACAAACACACACACAAACAGGACACAACTCATCAGGACTGAATAACCCTTTCTACTACCCACAGATGCAGACCACACTCCCACACACACAGTCACGTGCACACACCCACACACACACCACACAATACCACATTCATGCACACACACACCACAAAGTACTACTACACACATGCATACCACACACACCACACAGTAACACTCACCACACAGTACAACACACACCTCACAGTCCCACACACACTACACATACATCACACAGTACCCCCTCCCCCACACATCATCAGAAAGTACCACATACATGCACACACACACACACCCACACACCACACACATGAACACACCAGTGCATACTTGTGTACTAACTCTGATCTCCATACTTATGTACATACTTATGTAGTATATCTGAGCTGCATACTTGTGTACTAACTCTGAGCTGTGTATACATTTGTACTAACTTTGAGCTGCATACTTGTGTACTAACTCCCAGCTGCATACGTGTGTACTAACTCCCAGCTGCATACTTGTGTACTAACTCTGAGCTGCATACTGTACTTGTGTACTAACTCTAAGCTGCATACTTGTGTACTAACTCTGGGCTGCATACTTGTGCACTAACTCTGAGCTGCATACTTGTGCACTAACTCTGAGTTGCGTATAGCTGAGTACTCACCGGCTGAAAGGAGGCGTTGTTTTTCTTTGGAGGTGGGGGCTTATGGGATGGTGGACCACTGCAATACACACAGTTTGACCTTCAGTGAGTGTGTATATCTCTTGGAGAGTGTGTGTTTCTGGGTGTATCTGTCAGTGAGTGTGTGTATCTCTTGCACTGGATAAGTGTCGAGTTCACTCGAGTGAGCGTATGTCTGAAGAACAAAGGTAGTTTCACATCTATCTCTTTTAAGTAGCCTACAACAAGTTGGTAAACTACCACCATTGCAGCAATAACTTAAGCTATTGATAAAATCCCACGTGATCAAAGTGCTAAGTTAGCCCATTCACATTGCCTTTAGGGTTTAGGCTACCACTTAGATGAAAAAGACATGCTAGAAGAAAAGACGGTCTTAAAAGGGCAACTTGTGGTACCCAGGATCTTCTTATTTTGAGTACATCTTGGGGACGGACAGGCGCCAAGTTAATCTTGAAATTCTCTTTCTTGTTGCCCTTTAAGGACGTATAAAACAGGCTACGTGTTGCCCTTTTAAGGACACATAAAATGGGCTACATGTTTACAGACATTGGATGGGTTGCACCAACAAGGTTTAAATTAATCTTGGTTTAGGCCTAATCAAGGATTTGTAGATCTAGGTTTAAATTTAATTCGAGCTATGTTGTACCTCTTCATTTTAAGCATGGTTTAACAAATCCACAATTAAAACCTTAACCTGTGATTAACAACCTTGAGTGGTTGGTTGCACCAACAAGGATTAAGTTTTAACCAGCACCAAACTTTAAACCTAGTTTAAAGATAATCAGGTCACTGCCATGTTTAATTGCATACATGATTTTTTAAATTTAATCTTATTACAGATTACTTGTTTAATCGGTATCGTAAGCGTGCTAATTACAAACCATTTCGTTCGAAAATTCTAAAATAACGATGTTTTTTAATACTTCAAAATAACATTTGCTAAATGAACCTTACATTTTTCAGTAGCCATAGGTGTGTAGATTTGAACGAAATCTAGTTTGGTTCTTACCAGGGCTTTTACTGCCTGAAATATCCGATTTTGTTTACCATGCTCGGAGTTTAGTGCTGGGCGCCTATTCCCAACCTTTCTCACGGCACATCAACAGTTAGCTCGAGAATTCTCGTCGCAATTCAAAATTCCACTGGAGCTCCAAGCGGATTTGTACAACCTTACAACACTGTTTACAGCTCTTCGAGTCACGGTAAAATGTGATTTTTTGGTACATAGCTAATTTAGATAAACTTATGGTGTGGGTGCTTGCGTTTCTTTAGGAATCCACCGTCTTGGTTTGTATAGAAATGAATATTAAGTGACACATACACGTAAGAGGTTGGACATACGTGACTGTTGGTTATATGTGACGTTCCGATACCTCCTTTAAAATTCCTCATAAAACTCCACAGGGTCTCTTATTCCCTTTGTGGAACTCGATTTTCTTCAATCCATCTAATGCTGCCATTTTTAGAAATGGAAACCACCTCAGCAGCAGGTTTAAATGAATCCCTAACTGAAATTTAAATCTGAGTTTACAGCAGTTGAGCACCAGGATTACAATGAATCCAGGTTTCTGTGAACATTTAAAAGAAGATTAAAACGATGGATGAACCTTGATCTAATCCAGGTTAAAACTTAATTCTTGTTGGTGCCACCCACACCCACCCATATTAGCATTATTAATCATCATTATTGATTGACAGCCTATATTGTGCGTCAACCGTGGCTCCTCCCCCAACTTTGACCACCAGAAGTTTTTAGTCCAGGCGTGTCCCACCCGTGCTGTCCGTGCGTGACAATCACGTCTGAACACTCGACTGCGTTTACTCGTCATTGTCCAGAGGTCATGTCTGAAAACAGCTTTGGTGTGTGTGTGTGTGTGTGTGTGTGTGTATGTGTGTGAGACTCACTCTGCATTCTTGGCCTGTCGGTGCTTCCGGATGAGAACGACTGCCGTGGCAATAAAAGCCAGCAGGATGATGACCCCGAGAATTCCGCCGATGATGGAGCCCGTGGTCGCTCCCTTCACTGGGAGACGGATGGCTACGAGAGAGAGAGAGAGAGAAATAGAGAGAGAGAGAGAGAGAGAGAGAGAGGAGAGGGAGGGAGGACAAAGTAATATTTAAACTGATGTTTTTTATTTGAGTGAGTCAAAATACTCTAAACATATGATAGATATAGATACACACACACACACACACACACGCACACACAAACACGTACACACACACACACACCCCTCTCCTTCTGTCTCTTATGTCAAGGGCTCCTCTCAGAGTTCCGTTAAGGTGCTCATCAGTAGTGTAATCAATCCAATGGGTTACCATTGGTTACCGCTGGGATGCAGTCACCACGGAGACAAAAGCAGTAATGAAGCAGACTCTTTACACAGAAGAGACACCATGCAGGGACACTGATTTGAGCTGTGTGTGTGCGTGTGTGTTGTGTTGTGTGTGCATGTGTTGTGTGTGTGTGTGTGTGTGTGTGTGTATGTGTGACAGGAGCCATGAGCAATGTACTAATGCTGTGAGATCAGTAATGAACAGGAAGGCCAGATCTGATTGGCACAAACACAAACACGGTACATGGACTAGCAGACACACACACACACACACACACACACACACACACACACACACACAGACCAACAGTGATTAAACACACACAAACCAGGGCTGATTAAACACACACACACACACACACACACACACACACCACCTTTTTCTAAAACAGACATACACATACATACACACACACACACAGAGCAGCTCTGGTTAAATCCTCCAGTCCAGCCTACACTTCAGTCAGAGATCCTGAGGTGCTGCTATACCACCCATGACCACAGGAGGGCAGTAGAGCTCTGTCCTTCACTGAAGCTGACCACACAGAACACACAGAACCACCGTTCTTCTCCTCTCTATATCACACCACAGTTTCTCTCTCTCTCTCTATGCTATGCATCTTGGGTATATTTTGAACAGAAGGCTGACACACCCACACACAACCACCCACCCACCCACGCACGCACACCCACACACACCAACACACACACCTTGTCTTTCTCTCCCCTCTCACCTCCATTCTCATATGAGTACGCACACACACACGCAAGTTAATCTTGAAATTCTCTTTCTGTCTCCTCTCTGTCTCTCCATCTCTCATTCTCTCCATCCCTCTTTCTCCATCTCATTCTTTCCATCTCTCTCTCCCTCCATTTCTCTCATTCTCTTTCTCTCTCCATCTCTCTCATTCTCTCTCCATCTCTCTCTTGTTCTCCTTCTCATATTCATATTCAAGTTGTTTGGATACAATGTTGCTATCAGAGCAGTATGATAAACCACAAATAAATGTAAACAGCAACAGAAGAAGCAGCATGGTGTGTGTGTGTGTCTGTTTTTTGACACATTTCACCAAGTACGGCTATTTTCTTTCTCTCTTTGTCTCCATCTCTTCATCCTGTTCTCTCTCTTTCCGTCCTGTTAACTCTGTGTGTGTGTGTGTGTGTGTCTCCTGTTCTCTATCTCTCAGTAATTTGGTGATGCATGAAGGCTGTGGATGTCTGCCACCTCTTCTCTAATGAAATATCTCAGAGCACACACACACACATACACACACACACACACACACACACACCGACCACTGCCATCTCATTCCTATTCTCAGTTATGTCCCCTATGTCCCTCACACACACACACACACACACACAGAGCCACATCACTCACAAACAAGCCACACTTTTCACTTCACACATACATACACATACACCACAATTCTCACTTTGCACACACTCAGATTCCAACCAGTGTGCATGCGTGTGTGTATGTGTATGTGTGTGTGTGAGAGAGTGAGTGTGTGAGTGAGAAGATTACTCAGGTGTGTGTCTTTCATATATGTATAACTGTCCTTGTTTGTGTGTTTGTGTAAAGTGACATTTGTTGTATGAGTGTGTGTGTGTGTGTGTGTGTGTGTGTGTGTGTGTGTGTGTGTAGAGGACTAGCACTTGTATTATGTGTGAAGTGAGAGGTAGGTGTGTGTGTGTGTGTGTGTCTGTGTATGTATGTGTCTGGCTTGTGCACACACACTCACACTCACACATGTTATCTTGTGTGACAATGTGTGAGTCGATGTAGAGAGGTTAGTGAGCAGTGAAATGATCCTGTCTGCTCAACAATCTTCACACACACATACACAAACACACACACACACTGTACACACACACACACACACACACACACACACACAGTTCCTTCGTTTGTGTTTTAGGAACAGGAGATGAGAAGACAAGTGGTCAAAAAGGGATGGAGAGAGGGAGAGAGAGGGAGGAGGGAGAGAAAGACGACATGCATGGAGAGGGAAGAGGGAGAGAAAGATGACATGCATGGAGGGGGGGAGAGAAAGACGAGAGAAAGATGACATGCATGGAGAGGGGGGGAGAGAAAGACGAGAGAAAGACGACATGCATGGAGAGGGGGGGGAGAAAGACGACATGCATGGAGAGGGGAGAAAGACGACATGCATGGAGGGGGGGGGGCATGCATGGCTGAGGATGACGGGCAGATTTAGGAATCGAGGAGCAGGTGAAGAGAGAGAGATAGTCAAGTGATATGCGCTGAGAAACTAAAAAAGAAAGAAAGAAAGCAAGCCCTGTCTCCCTCAGCAGCAGATTTAGAGTAGCTACACTGCACGCCATCTCTCCCTCTCTCCATTCCACTCTCTCTCTGTATCCCTCCATTCCCCTTTATCTCTATCCCTCTCTCTCTCTCTCTCTCACTTCATTCCCCTCTATCACTTCATTTCTCTCACACATCCATTTTCAGTCCCTTTCTCCACCTTCAATCAATAAAATGTGATAAGAGACAGCTAGCCACGCACACGCACACACACACACACACACACGTAGATGACCTGTCTGTCCATTTCCTGTGCTGATGAGACCTCAGGGGAGAGGAGAGGAAATTAACAGTCAGAAGCGGAAATCCTCACTGCACACCCCCCACCTGTGTGTGTGTGTGAGTGTGTATGTGAGAGTGAGAGAGATAGTGAGTGTATGTATGTGTGTGAGTGAGAGTGTGAGAGAGAGTGTAAGTGAGTGTATGTGTGTGTGTTTGTGTGAGTGAGAGTGTGTATGTGTGTGAGAGAGAGAGGAGGTCCTCCAGCTCCACTGTAAAAGGGATTTGATTGCCAGTGTTGCAGAGTGTGACATCAGGGAGGAGCCATGACCCAGTGACAGAGAGAAGGGGAGTTCAGGCCATATGGGAATATCAGGGACCGTCCGCGTGATTACGTTGTTTTTCCCACTGCGAATGTTTATGTGCTTTGCCGTCGGAATGTGTGAAAAACATGATGATACAACAAACATACGCTAAATCTTAAATAAACAACTGTATTTGCTTAAAAAAATATGATGTAAGGTGCTTGCAAAAGAAGGATATGCAGCTTTCAAGTGACAAAAATGGCAAATCTCCAAGTTCATTAAAATTGTTGCACATGAAAGTCCACATGACAAATTAACTAGCCTACAACGTGACGACAAAAAGTGATGATGAGCCCACAACTGGGCAACTCCATTAGCAAAATCTTCCCCCAGTTTCCCACCTCGTATTCCCACATGAGGTGAGGTGAACAATGATGTTTTCGGACTCTGGCTGGGTCACTCTAAAATGTTCTCTGTTAACCATTTCTTGCCTTGTGTGGCTGTATGTTTTGGATCATTGTTTGGTTTAATGGTCCAAAGCCAACTATTGGGGCAGGTCTCTCGGCAGACTGCCTGATCTTTTCATCCATAATCTTAATGTAGCCACCTTGTTTTAGTGTTACCGTTTACTTTGAGAGAAGCAGAATGGAACTGGTCAATATATGTGCGTCAGATGTATGTTGACAATATGTTCAATGTGTGATATTGCAAAATATATACATAAATATATAAATAAATTATATTTACATAAGCCACCATGTTGCCTGGCTCTCCTATCAAATAGGCAACCAACTCAATGAATAAGGTCTCAATTTATTTTTCATTCAACAGGTTTTTTTATTGCATTCCATCCCACTCCCACCCAACAACGAGGTTAAGAACGGAAGGCACTGAACAGTACTAAACTACAACAAACTAACTATTCTGCAGCTCCAACTTCAATTTCTCTTTCTGGAGCTGCAAAACTTCAATTTCGAGCAGCAATTTCCTCTCTTCCAGTTGAAGACATTGGTATTGCTCATCTAGCACCCTGGACATAGTTGTTGCTCTTGGTACTGAGGGGAAACCAGCTGTAGCGGTCTCTTCCTGTCCACCCTCCGTCCTCCCTCCTGCTCCCTGCCACTCCTTCCCCACTGTCCTGCTCTGGTCATCACCACCACACACACATGGGGTTGCTAAGGAAAATAAACACAGACAGCACTAATGTTACCATATGAATGCAGATATCCACATTACACAGCGTCCTCGTAGGCTGAGCTGTATTGTTGATTCACGAGCAAGCTTATCGGTTCACATTAGAACATTTCAACTTGGCTTTATTAGCATATCAAATGTACGGTCATGAGACAAAACTTTTCTTTCTAATTAATATCTTTAAGTCACATTAAATATGAATAGCCTAATGTTACCTGTATTCTCCTCTTAGCTGTCCTTGGTCTGTCCCTCTTGACGTGAGGTAACGTAAACTATGCAGTAGGCCTACGATTACAGGTTGACACAACGTACAACAGGAACGCACGATTACAGTCGCCGTTTCCAACCTGGCGCACACCAGTGTGATGTCAAAATGACGTTGATCCCTCTGGCACTGGCAATTTCAGCCCTAAGCGCCAGACAGCTCCTTCACAGAAGCGTGTCCTTTTTTATTGGTTCGTCTGGATCAGAAGCAGGACGGACTAGCTAGAGGCCAAGATCAGGTTCATTCATAAATCATTAGAACACATCGGCATTTCATATAGCCTAGCCCACATCTTAAATAAACTGCGAGTCATTTAAATAACATTACTGTAGTCATGAAGTTTGAATTGTCAGTTTGAGAAGATAGGGAAGTTACCAGCAAGAGTTGCAGTTCGGAGGACTGATTTTTTACAGTTGTGAACTTTTAATAGTCAGCTGGAGAAGTTAACAAATTTACCAGCGAGAGTTGTACACGGGGAATTAACAGAAAATAACTAGGACCCAGGGACATGGCAATAATCCAGCAAAAGGTAATAAAGAGATTTATTTTCAAGACCTAAAAAAAAAAATCACTTTCCCATTAGGAAATGACACATACAGTACTCATCTCTCAGTGCCAGCCAGATAGCTGCACACACTTTGGAAACTGCAAGAGACGGTAATGTCCCCATGTTTGTAAACAGCAGCAACCGAGGTCTGAAGTATCATCAACCGTAACACAACCACAATACACCTTGGTAACAGATGCCGTAAGCCCATGTAAAGTAAATAAGAAGCGTCTCCATCAACGCATTCAGAGGAAGCGTGTGTGTGTACCGTAATGCTGCTGATATTTCTAATGCTGCTGCTACCATTTCTAATGCTGCTGCTGATATTTCTAATGCTGCTGCTGCTGCTACCATTGCTAATGCTGCTGCTACCATTTTGCTGCTGCTGCTGCTACCATTGCTAATGCTGCTGCTGCTGCTACCATTTCTAATGCTGCTGCTACCATTTCTAATGCTGCTGCTGCTGCTGCTACCATTGCTAATGCTGCTGCTACCATTTCTAATGCTGCTGCTGCTGCTACCATTGCTAATGCTGCTGCTGATATTTCTAATGCTGCTGCTACCATTGCTAATGCTGCTGCTACCATTTCTAATGCTGCTGCTGCTACCATTGCTAATGCTGCTGCTACCATTTCTAATGCTGCTGCTACCATTTTGCTGCTGCTGCTGCTGCTGCTACCATTGCTAATGCTGCTGCTACCATTGCTAATGCTGCTGCTACCATTTCTAATGCTGCTGCTACCATTTCTAATGCTGCTGCTACCATTGCTAATGCTGCTGCTACCATTTCTAATGCTGCTGCTACCATTTCTAATGCTGCTGCTGCTACCATTTCTAATGCTGCTGCTACCATTGCTAATGCTGCTGCTGATATTTCTAATGCTGCTGCTACCATTGCTAATGCTGCTGCTACCATTGCTAATGCTGCTGCTGATATTTCTAATGCTGCTGCTGATATTTCTAATGCTGCTGCTGATATTTCTAATGCTGCTGCTGATATTTCTAATGCTGCTGCTGATATTTCTAATGCTGCTGCTGATATTTCTAATGCTGCTGCTGATATTTCTAATGCTGCTGCTGATATTTCTAATGCTGCTGCTGCTACCATTGCTAATGCTGCTGCTACCATTTCTAATGCTGCTGCTGATATTTCTAATGCTGCTGCTGATATTTCTAATGCTGCTGCTACCATTGCTAATGCTGCTGCTACCATTGCTAATGCTGCTGCTACCATTTCTAATGCTGCTGCTACCATTGCTAATGCTGCTGCTACCATTTCTAATGCTGCTGCTGATATTTCTAATGCTGCTGCTGATATTTCTAATGCTGCTGCTACCATTTCTAATGCTGCTGCTACCATTGCTAATGCTGCTGCTACCATTGCTAATGCTGCTGCTACCATTTCTAATGCTGCTGCTACCATTGCTAATGCTGCTGCTGCTGCTACCATTGCTAATGCTGCTGCTACCATTTCTAATGCTGCTGCTACCATTGCTAATGCTGCTGCTGATATTTCTAATGCTGCTGCTACCATTTCTAATGCTGCTGCTGATATTTCTAATGCTGCTGCTACCATTTCTAATGCTGCTGCTGATATTTCTAATGCTGCTGCTGCTACCATTGCTAATGCTGCTGCTGCTACCATTGCTAATGCTGCTGCTGCTACCATTTTTGCTGCTGCTGCCATTTCCTGTCTGCTGCTGCATTTCTAATGCTGCTGCTACTGCTGTATCAGCCCGCCTCAGTCTTAATCTGCTCTGAGTCCACACACACACACACACTCATGCATTTAAACCGGCTGGGGATTAAACTGCTGTCAGTGAAACTGTTCCTGCTCGTGTGTGCGTGTGAGAGATGCTGATCGCGCTCTCCAGGGAGGCCGTGTGGTTTCTGCCACAGCGCGTTAGAGCTCAGGTCATTGCCACAGGAGGAAGCTGCATCCGCTCACCAAGGTCACTCATCCCCCTGTGTGTGTGTGTGTGTGTGTGTGAGACTTTCCTAATTTTGCAGGACACAGGATTCTATGGAACACAGAGGATTCTACCAAAGATTCTTCAGATGATGAACTGCCTTAGATTTACTAATGATTTCATAGAACATTTACAGGATTCAAATATGGAACATATAGCCTACTGTAAGGTTCTACAAGGACTCTAATATGGAACATGTAGCCTTCTATTGGGTTCTACAAGGACTCTAATATGGAACATGTAGCCTACTGTAGGGTTCTACAAGGGACTCCACTCCAACAACTAAACAACGGCATCTCTCTCTCTCTCTCAATTCAACACTGATTAAGGAAGTCAACTCTTCTCACACACACACATGTACCCCATTCAGCTCTAGTTTTCAACCCTGTCTGTCTGTCTCTCTCTCTCTCTCTCATACATACACACACACTCCACACACACTTCGGCCAGCACACAACCCAGCATTTCTCTTCTGAGGGTTCTTGGTGATATGCTGTGGCATTAATTGATCTTTAACGAGGCTTTGCCACACAGTGTTCCACTGTGGTTGGAGGGGGAGGGGGGAGGGGGGGTCTCCAGG
>NC_063201.1:23485126-23502626 GCF_017589495.1 Alosa alosa
GGGTCTAGAGCAGCCCTGGAGAGCTCCCTGAGGCTGTTTTGTGTGTGTTGTGGGATGAACTGGCTCATAACCGCCATGAAGTGCATGCACGCGCACACGCACGCACACACACACACACACACACAATGAAGCCCTTAAAAGGATCTCTGCTTGAAACACACATCTACATTTTTAAACACCAGCCTAGGAGCTGGAGAAGAGGGAGAGAGATGTCTACACACACACACACACACACACACACACACACACACACACACAACACGTACACACACACACGACATGTACACACACACGCACGCATACACACACACGCATGCGCACACACACACACAACACGTACACACACACATGACATGTACACACACATGCACGCATACACACACACGCATAAACACACACGACGCCTTTTGCATAACGCGTGTGCTGCGAGCAAACATACAAAAAGGATCTATACTTCTCTTTGGTGAACAGGCAGATACACCTCAATATGTACCCAGAGGAAGAGGGGAAGACATCTCAACACCCCCAACACACACACACACACACACTTCTACACTTTCTTGGCCTAACAGACAGATTCATATTAAACATGTGTACGCATACACAAACACACACACACACACACACACAGAAAGAGGACATCTCCTATTTAGTGATTGGGCAGTTTTATAAAATACCAGGCACACATAGAAGAGACGTCTCTGCTTTACTCTAGGCAGGTTCACACACACACACACACACACACACACACACACTCCTCTATGCGCAGGTTCGAGTGAGTGCCGCTGCTCCCTCCAGCTGTCAGAGACACGTCAGGCACGATTAGCAGTGGAGACACACACACACACACAAACACAAAGCATGGTTATAGACACACACACACACACACACACAAAGCATGGTTATACACACACACACACACAAAGGGCATGCCAGCATCAGCGAGAAGAGTGGGCAGTGTTAAAGGGGACAGGAGCATAAACACACACACACACACACACACACACACGCACGTCAGAGAGAGGCTACACTGTTTTGATGTGTGCACTGCCACTGGTCAGGGAACACCGCTCAAGGAATTTAGGGAGTCAGAAATAGCACCACTCACACACACACACACACACACACACACTCATCATCCTTAGATGCTTTCAGAAGGGACTACTGTTGCGTTGCCTCATTTCATTGTCAAAGTGCTCTTTTATATTCCCACTGCTTCACATCAATGCCAGAACAGAACTATGTCAGGCTCACACACACACACACACACACACACACACACACACTCACCTATACAACCACACACACTCTCTCACAAACTCCCTTGTACTCTTACAGTCCTGAATGGCAATGCACTACTCTAATGCTAACCTGCTAATGTTTACCAGTGTCCCAAAGTCCTTATACTACTAACATGCTAATCCAGGGGTGGGCAACTAATTTCCCCAGGGGGCCACATGACAAACTGAGACTGTTGAGGAAGGCCAAACCCAAAATACCGAACTCAAGTCTGAACTCAATTCTGTTCAATTCTATTCTGTTCTTGTATAACATTAAGTAAATCATATGGTTTTGGTTACTACTCGTAAGAACAGATGAAAATGTGAGGGAGACGATTCAGACAAAGTAAAAACGGCAATATTTAATTTATGTCCAGTATTTAATCCTCTCAAATTCTCAAAAATGATTTTTTTTTTTTCAGTTTTCAAAGACTGATACAAACAAATAGTACAATATCTATATAATTAGGCTAGGCCATGAAAATGTGAAGGAGTCAGTACAACCATAGGCCTGTGCCACCATTTGATCAACACTCAGCAATATTTCAAAGACTATCATTAAATTAACTCTATGCAGAATTAGACTATGAAAATGTGGAGCAGACAATAGTAGGCTATGTTACTAGTTAATTAACATTCATAAAGAAAACTATTTTGAAAATGTAGGCTATGTTTTTGCTTTAACTTTATACACAAAAAAAGTGATTGGTCAACTCACCCTGTGTGTTGAGCCGGCTGCTTCAAGCAACGTGGTAGTATCATACTAGTTCGCTAACATAGGCTTTGCAAATAAACTCTTGTAATAAAAAAATTGGTTACAATGATGGGGTTATCCGATTGTAGGCTAAACTGTCTATCTGTCAGTAACGTTTAGAAATCAACACTTTGTATCGCCAACGAGCTACAGTATGCTAGGAGTTTGACATTCTGACAACCACTGCGGTGGTGAGCGACGCAGACACAGGAGACACAAAACTTTGAAAGGTTTACGCCGACGGAACTGCATTGTGTCGACGCAGAAGCAAACTCTATTCACCAGCACATCAGTGAGGGTGTTTACGTCATTTACATCCACGCACAAATGCATGGGCGTACAAATAGTCCTCCTACAGCTAACATGCTAATGTGTTAATGTTTACCAGTGTCCCAATGTCCTCTTACAGCTAACATGCTAACCTGCTAATGTTTACCAGCGTCCTCATACAGCTAACATGTGATTCTGTTAATGTTAACTAGTATGTCAAAGTCCTCATACAGCTAACATGCTAACCTGCTAATGTTTACCAGTGTCTTCATACAGCTAACATGCTAATCTGTTAATGTTAACTAGTGTGCCAAAGTCTTCATACAGCTAACATGCTAACGTTTACTAGTGTCTTCATACAGCTAACATGCTAATCTGTTAATGTTAACTAGTGTGTCAAAGTCCTCATGAAGCTAACATGCTAATTTGTTAATGTTAACTAGTGTGTCAAAGTCCTCATACAGCTAACATGCTATCCTGCTAATGTTTACCAGCGTCCTCATACAGCTAACATGCAAATCTGTTAATGTTAACCAGTGTGTCAAAATCCTCATAGAGCTAACATGCTAATCTGTTGATGTTAACTAGTGTGTCAAAGTCCTCATACAGCTATCCTGCTAACCTGCTAATGTTTACCAGTGTCCTCATACAGCTAACATGCGAATCTGTTAAAGAATAATTCTGGTATTTAGCACTTTGAGTCCCTTTTCTGGTTTGTTTTTGATGAACTAGAGTGGTGGGCACGAGCATTTTGACGATGGGTCCTGTCTCGACTTTCTGACTCATTTTGAATTGCCTTTGAGTGGCTGTGCAAAAATGTGCAACTCACCGAGTGGTTAGTGGTGGTGCTCGTTGGTTATTAAAAACAAATATATCAGCGCAATGTATGATTTCAATCCGTGTTATTTGCTATTGTGGAGCTATTTTTTCAGATACCTCACAACCGTGTATAAACTTCCGCACAATATTTGAGTCTGAAGCATAGGCAGTAAAAGAAGGTCTCGCGGGGGAAAGACTACAACCGTAAACAGACCCCTTTCCGCTTCCGTGGCGCGAAGTGATATCAAGGAGCAATGAGTCTTCCAACAAAAATCAATGGGATTTTACAAAATGGCAAATAAAACACGACAAAAACTGTATTTCACTACGCTACTTGTTTTGGAACATCAACGAACATCACTAACCACTCGGTGAGTTGCACAGTTTTGAAAACGAACGTTAAGGGTTGTTTTTTGGCATGTTTGTGCATGCCCATAGCAAGCCAGTCAAAGGCGATTCAAAACGAGTCAGAAAGTCGAGACAGGACCCATCGTAAAAATTTGAGTGTCCACCACTCTGGTTCATCCCAAACAAACCAGAAAAGGGACTCAACATGCTAAATACCGGAATTATCCTTTAATGTTAACTAGTGAGTCAAAGTCCTGATAACAAGCTAAATGCTAACCAGCCTGCTAAGCGATGACACACACTACCCTATAGTATGTATGCTGTCATTGTGACAGATTGTATACTGTGCAGGAGATCCTTTGTGGAACTGTGAGAAGTGTCTGCTAAATGAATTCTCACAACCGGCGCAACATCATAGAATGCATTTGAACATGAATAACTGCACTGCAAAAAATCCTAGAATTCTAGAATCTAAGTGAGATAAATGGGAGCATGCCAATATTCCCACAGCTCTACGTTTCCAGCCCCGAACCCTAACCTAACCCTTAAATTGTTTGCTTATAAAGGAGACATTTTTAGATATTTTTGCAGTTGATTAAAGTTTTTTTGACCTTATTTTAAGTGAAAATCTTCTTGATCTATTGGCAACTCTTGCCAGATAATTTGACAGACCAATCTTACACACACACAACTGACACTGAGATGATGGCGTTTCTGGCTGTAAAACGGCAAAGCCAGAGAAACTATATTCTCTCTTTCTCTAACATACACCGCACCCTGCTCAGATAACAGCAACACACACACACACACACACACACACACACACACCCATTCCCCCAGAAGAACTGCATACAATAAGAATCAGTATGTGTGTGTGAGTGAGTGTGTGTGAGTGTGTGTGTGATGGTTGTTATTTGAGAAGGGTGTGGTGAACAGGGACGAGGGGAGATACTGGGAAACAATGTATAATTCAGGGGTCTTGAGCAACCTCCCATCTAATGTTATATTTCTTGTTGGGTTGATATGTGTCCGTTTCTTGAGGATGGATGCATACATGCACACACACACACACACACTCTGTGTGTGTGTGTGATGTGTGTGTAAATAACTACTTTTTTTCTGCTGAAATGAATGTGGAAGCTTGGAGAGATTCATTTCTTCACAGAGCAACAGACTTATTCGTGCACACTAGTGTTCTAAACACACACACACACACACACACACTCAATTATATTGCTACCACATACAAACACGATCACTGATTCACACGCTAAAACACACACACTCACTCTTTCTCTCTCTCACAAACACACACACACAAACAGGCTCACTAGCTCTCACACATGCTCACTACTCATGCTAAAACACACACAGGTTAAAACACAGACAAAACACAGACACACACACACAGTAGAGCATGGTGTGCCTGGGTCTCACTAACACAGCTTCTGCGTGCTTAAACTGCTGTCTACTTGTGTTAGCAAAGTTTTAGCAGCAACATGAGGAGGCTCTCTCTCTCTCTGTCCCACAAACACACATATAGGCGTTATATAAAGCAACAGAGTGTGTGTGTGTGTCAGTAAAGGCGAAGTGATTCTGCCCTTTATGGGTGAGGAGACGAGAACGAAGGAGAAAGAGAGAGAGAGAGAGATGGAGAGGGGCAGTGGTCTGTGTTTATTTTCTTGTGTGCGTGTGCATGTGTGTGTGTAAGGGAGAGCATATGTAAACGTGTGTGTGTGTGTGAGCATGTATGTGTATGTCGGAGATAGAGAGAGCATCTGTAGCGCGTGTGTGTGTGTGTGTGTGTGTGTGTGTGTGTGTGTGAGTGAGTGAGAGAGAGCATATGTCATTGTTTGTGTGTGTGTGTGTGTAGGAAGATGGCATCATCCACTCCAGCTGGCTGACTCTCCCAGCTGTTGTTCTCTCCTTCTCTCCTCTCTTTCACTCTGTCCATCTTTCCCTCCCTCATTCATCTCCATCACTATCCATCAGCTATCCCTCCCTCTGTCTCTTTCCCTCCATCCCTTTCTCTCTCCCTCCCCCCTCTCTCCATCTCTCCCTCTCTCTCCCCCTTTCTCTCCCTCCGTCTCTTCCCTCTGTCTCTCTCTCCCTCTGTCTCTCTCTCCTCCTCTAACTGACTCAGTGAAACAGGTCAAGTGTTACAAACTCTCCCCTCCAGCTCAACCTGCCTGAACACAACTCTGCTCACACTGCCACCACACACACACAGGCTCAGCTCACACTGCCACCACACACACACACACACACACACACACACACACACACAGGCTCAGCTCACACTGCCACCGCACACACACACACAGGCTCAGCTCACACTGCCACCACACACACACACACACACACACACAGGCTCAGCTCACACTGCCACCACACACACACACACACACACAGGCTCAGCTCACACTGCCAGCACACACAGTACACAGACACGCACACACACATATAGGTTCAGCTCACACTGCCAGCACACAAAGTACACACACACACTGCCATCATGCACAAAACACACACAGGCTCAGCTCACACTGCCACCACATACACAATACACACACGCCCAGCTTACACTGCCACCACATACACACACACTGCTCACACACTTTTCTTGTGTTGTTGATTTTCACCTCCCTTCTTCTTATTCTTAGGCTACCCTCTCACTCACACACACACACACACACACACACACATACAAGTTAGAAACGTGTTGTATATGGCAGTGCAGCTGTAGCGGGGGAGGTTTAAATGTGTGTGTGTGTGTGTGTGTGATGTCACGCTCTGCAGCTCTGGTAGTGACCCTCAAATTAGGTTCTGATAAGGGAAATCATCTCCCTGTAACCTGGCAACCAAGCTCCTTAGACAGAACAGCAGACAATTCTCACACACACACACACTTTTCACATCAAAACACAGTAACCACACACACACACACACACACACACACACTTTTCACATCAAAACACAGTCACCACACACACTCATTAAATCATGTGCTTGATGGTCTGCATAGGAATCTTGTGTGCTTGCTGTGAGATTGGTTTCATTCAACTTATCAAAAATAAATATTAGGAGCCAATACTGCTCAGTGTGTGTGTAGGTAGACAGTTTTTACCACTGAGCAAGGATGGGCAATTGACCTCCAGGTGGCCTCGAGGACCAGTGTTGCGGAGAGGGTGGATGGTGGTCAGATGGAGTTACTGCTCTACAAATAAACTGTTGTTTACATTACCACCCCCCTCCCCCCACAGAGAGGCTGAGACATATTTATTTATATTTCCACTTTTACTTATTCACATTTCATGCTGTGTTTACTTACCTTTAATTGCTGTTTTTTTACCTCTAGCAAGTGTGACAGATAGCACTTGTGTCTATTTTGATTATTCTTCTGTTTATAGTGTTTAACTCTCAGCCTCTAATTGGCCACTCCATTCCCCCACCCAACCCTAACCTTAACCCTTCAGCCCTTATATAAGGTGAATGAGTGAGAGTGTGTGTGTGTGTGTGTGTGTGTGTGTGTGTGTTCTACTAAACTTGGTAGTATAAAAAGAAGGTCTACACATATTTGTTTGCTCGGGGCCCCTGGATACACACACACACTCTCTCTCTCTCACTCTCTCACACACACACACATTGTGGGAGCCAAAATTATGTATTTCAGTGTCTTTCCTTATGTATGTTGTCTGAGTCATCTCCCTCTAGTGACTGGGACATAAATCTACATATGCAGGTAAAGCTACCTGGAGGCTGTGACCGGAGCCACCAAACGCTCCACACACACACTGGTCCTTAGTTTATCTGGCCAATCCTTATTTTGAGTTAACCTTTAGAACCTCTGGCTTTATATCTTCATTTATTTGTAATAAACCCTGCTGTGTCATCATGAAAACAGCTGTGGAGGTACGGGTCAGACACTCAAGCTCAACCACAATAGTGTTTAAGACAAGACTACGGGAATAACCACTACATACATGCACACATAAACCAACACATACATATAAACAACAACATCAACAACAACATCAACAACAACATCAACAACAACATCAACAACAACATCAACAACAACTAGACAGATGCACAAACACACACACACACATCAAAGTCCTCAGTGTCTCTTAATGTTCCAGAAACACTGAACTCTACCCAGAAGAGCAGCTACTTCCTGTATGTGTGTTTGACTGACTGGAACTGTGTGTGTGTGTGTGTGTGAGTGAGAGAGAGAGAGAAAGAATAGAGCAGCAATGCACTCCACTGGGTTGTCAGAAGGAGTTAGATAGCCCATTCCTTCATCCAACCATCACAAACACACACACACACACACACACACACACACACACATCAAATAATATCACTACACACACACACACACACAACTATCTGCACTCCTCTCACACACACACACACAACCTCTCATATCACCATGGAGATGGAGAAATAGAGACACAGAGGAAGAGAGGGGACTCGCACAACGACAACGAAAACAACAACATCAACAACAACATCAACCACCACCAGGGAGGGCTGGACAGAGACATAGAAAACACAACACACACACACACACACACACACACACACACACACACACACACACAGAGAGAGTGAACACAGAGAAAAGAGAGAGATGAACAGAGAGAGAGATGAACAGAGAGAGATGAACAGAGAGAGAGAGATGAACAGAGAGAGATGAACAGAGAGAGAGAGAGATGAACAGAGAGAGATGAACAGAGAGAGATGAACAGAGAGAGATAAACAGAGAGAGAGAGAGATGAACAGAGAGAGATGAACAGAGAGAGATGAACAGAGAGAGAGATGAACAGAGAGAGAGAGGTGAACAGAGATAGATGAACAGAGAGAGAGATGAACAGAGAGAGATGAACAGAGAGAATGGGGAGAGAGATGAACAGAGAGAGATGAACATATAGGAGGGGGAAAGAGAGATGAACAGAGAGAAAGATGAACAGAGAGAGATGAACAGAGAGAGATGAACAGAGAGAGAGATGAACAGAGATGAACAGAGAGAGATGAACAGAGAGAGATGAACAGAGAGAGAGAGATGAACAGAGAGAGAGAGGTGAACAGAGATAGATGAACAGAGAGAGAGATGAACAGAGAGAGATGAACAGAGAGAATGGGGAGAGAGATGAACAGAGAGAGATGAACAAATAGGAGGGGGAAAGAGAGATGAACAGAGAGAAAGATGAACAGAGAGAGATGAACAGAGAGAGATGAACAGAGAGAAGGGGGAGAGAGAGAGATGAACAGAGAGAGATGAACAGAGAGAAGGGGGAGAGAGAGAGATGAACAGAGAGAAGGGGGAGAGAGAGATGAACAGAGAGAGAGAGAGAGATGAACAGAGAGAAGGGGGAGAGAGAGAATATGATCGTAGGGACAGAATGTCATAACACACCTTGCCTGCTGACACACACACACACACACAAAACAAAAAGAAAAACTGCAGAGGGGGGGAAAGTGGTGTGTGTGTGTGTGTGTGTGCATCAGATGGCTGCAATGTGTGCGGACAAGGTAAGAAAGTGGAAGAAGACAAACAATTGATTCCATTTACACTCTCTCTCTCTCTCTCTCACACACACACACACACACAAGGGTATGCAGAGATAAATGCAGAGAAGATAGGAAAATTGGAGAAACAAGTTTTGGCATTTGTCCTTATTGGGGTTCCCTCTTTCTTGTGCGAGTGTGTGTGTGTGTGTGTGTGTGTGTGTGTGTGTGTGAGAGACTGTGTGTGTGTGTGTGTGTGTGTGAGATCTGGGTTCTTTCATCTGCAGCTGGTTTGTTGTTGCAGGTGGCGAAGAGAGAGAGAGAGCGCTGATGCTCCCTGGGCTCCTAAACCAACACAGCTGCACACACACACACACTATTCACCCCCAAATATGTGCAACATTCACATCACACACACACACACGTCATTTCATTTTTATTTCACAGACACACACATTCAATCTTTATCCCCTTGACTTTACATTCCACACACACACAGAATAAAAATGTTCACGTGATGGAGAGAGAGAGACTCAATGAACAAACACAAACATTATTCTGAAAATAAATCTCACACACATAAATGTTTCACATCTGTATAAGTATGAGTGTGTAACAGTCCTGCATAAATGTGTGTGTGTGTGTGTGTGTGTGTGTGTGTGTGTGTGTGTGAGAGAGAGAGAGTGAGTATGAGTGTGTGTGTATGTGTGTGTGTGTGTGAGATAGAGAGATGTGTGTGAGGGTGTGTGTGTGTGTGAGAGAGAGAGAGATGTGTGTGAGGGTGTGTGTGTGTCCCAGGCAGGTGGCGGTGACAGCAGTGGTGGAGGGAATATGCACTTATTATCTGCTAGACGAGTACAAGCATGCACACACACACACACACACACACACACCCTTCTTCGCTCTGCTGGACGCTTATTTCTACAAATGTCACACAGAAAAGGTCACCTCACACATTTCCATACATACTCCCAGTCTCACAGAGCACACGAACACACACACACACTCCCAGTCTCAGAGATATGCACACACATACATGTACACAAACACTCACACACACACACACACACACGGATCGATACTCTGCATCAGTGCAGTAGTCCCGCAGGCCGGCCGGACCCCATTCATCAGATGCCCCTGGAGAGGTGCATTATGGGACACCAGAGCAGGCGCCACTCATCTATCAATCTGTTATCCATATGTCACGCCTGGACCCACAGTGTGTGTGTGTGTGTCTGTGCATGTCAAGAGTGTGTGTGTGTGTGTGTGTCCACGGGGAGAGGGTTTAGACTAGGCTGTCATTAGGCTCCGCCCACCATTCATCACACAACGAGCTGCTGACCAATCAGAGTGTGGCGGTGAAGCCTGGTCACACCCCCAGCTTCCTGCTGAGGAGACGAGTCGAGAGCATCACAGATGACACCAGGATGACTGCTCCAGGGTCAACACACACACACACACAGACACACTGCTCGAAAACACACAAACACACATCAACACACGCACACACAATCTTACACCACAGATGACACTAGTGTGATTGCTCCAGGGTCAACACACACACACACACCCACACACACACACCCATCCTCACCATCCCTCACTCTTCCTCTCCCTCTGGTGTATAAATAAGCCCTAGAGTGCAGGCCAGACAATCAGCACTGATTAGTGTCTGTGAGCCCCGTTTCACACACACACACACACACACACACACAGCCCTGTTTAACCCTGCTGAGCTGACATCTGTATGCATGGGGCCACTCACAAACACAAAGACACAGCCACATACTCAATCATACACACACACACACACACAATATATGAGCCCACACACACCTCCACTAAAGGTAATGCACAATCAAGAAGCACAATTAAACACACACACGGTGGCATCTGTGTGTGTGTGTTTGTGTGTGTGTGTGTGTGTGTGTGTGTGTGTGTGTGTGTGTGTGTGTGTGTGAGACAAGGACCATGCAACATAATGCAAACGTCTCGGATTCTGCATCAGACATTATGAGGCTCAGCCAATGAGCAACAAAGCCTCCCTGTCATGCTGTGAGGTGCTGTATCTGGTCATGAACTCATTCTCACTCAGCAGTGACGCATTATAATTATTTATATATAAAATATATATACACATACTGTACATGGTTATGGTTTGTTCAAAGTGACACACACACTTAAACATACACACATTTAAAATGACACTGTATAAAACATACACATTGAAACTGACTGACTATATAAACAAAACAAACACCAATTTTGAATTAAGGGGCATTTATATTACAAACAATAACTATTTAGATAACTGTAATTATAACACAAACGATAATTATTTAGATAACTGTAACTATATAACAAACAATAACGATTTAGATAACTAACTATATCACAAACGATAACGATTTAGATAACTGTAACTATAACGATATGAGCCTTCACACTGACCAATGATAAGGAAAGTCTTGCCTCATGTTGAATGAATGTGATGTCTAAAATTTGATGGATCTGATTGGCTGTCAGTTTTTTATCGTTCTCAAAATGAAAATCGTTCTGAAACTGATGCCCAACAATATATCGTTCTTCAAGTCGTTATCATTATAGTTTATCGTCATAGTCATTAGCTAGAGTATTACTTTTTATCTTTATCATATCGTTTTAGTTACCGTTCGGTTTAGGTACCGATTTTATAGAAATAAATGAAACTGTGATTCTAACACCGTGGCTTTACTTTATATGCGGCTAATGGCTTAATTTAGCAGTCTGGCTGCGCTGTTTAAACTGCTGAAACAGGCCTGCTGCTGCTATTGTGGTGGGGAGGGCTTGTTTGTTTGTTTGTTTATTTATGACTTCATGGCCTAGTAAATAATACATGTGATTCCTTTGCGAAGCTGTCTGCATTTTACAGTCATATTAGCCTGATCGTAACCACACACACATACACACATACAGACACAGATATATTACAGTCATATTAGCATGATACGCCACACACACACACACACACACACACACACACACACACAGATATTACAGTCATATTAGTATGATACGCCACACACACATATTACAGTCATATTAGCATGATACGCCACACACAGACACATACACACAAACACCCATAGGGTCATTCCACGTCAATTCAACCAGGGCCCACGCACTTAGGTCTCAAAATATTCTGAAAAACTTACCAGGTGTACCTATGTTACCCAGGTGACACACTGTAAAATTATTTTTATGTAAGATCAATACTTTCCAAGATACAGCCAGTTTTACAGAGGGAGGGGGGTGTCGATTTTGTTCGGCCTCTTTTTTTTGTCAAAGTTCACAAGCCCAAAGCACAAGAACTAAACCATGTAGGAGGCTCAAATTTTGCATGCTGGTACATCAATAGGAATAGTATGTAGCAAAATTGTCATGTTTGGTCTGGATGATCCTGCATGGTCATAGCTGCCCCTCAAAGTTGATAAAAATGTTATTGGAGTTTTTGGCTGGGCTCTTTTTAGGCCTTCAGAAGACATATTTATACTCAACATAGGCTTTCCTTACTGAGATAAGTAGAAACACTCTCACAAAAAGCAATGAACAGAAAAGAAATCCCTTCAGGGTCTGAACAGCAGACCTAACAAGTCTGAAAAATCATTTTGGTTCTCATTTTCAGAACACCCAAACACCTTGTGGGAATATACAAAGATTTTTTTAAATATTTTTTTAAATATTCTTTATTCTCCATGATCCCTTCTTCTTAAAAACACCAATTTAACTTGTCTTACGCAAATCTTTTTTTTATTTTCCACCCTGAACATGGGAAAAATGCACCATTGAGATCAATATGTTTTGTATAGTTACCACAGGTTACTCTATACACTACATAACGCTACACAAAATACAAGGAAAGAAAAGATTTGCATAAGACAAGTCAAATTGGTATCTTTAAAAAGAAGGGATCATGGAGAGTGAAGGAAACAATCTTTGTAAATTATTTTTCAGACTTGTAAGGTCTGCTGTTCAGACCCTGAGGGAAATTATGTTCTGTTCATTGCTTTTTGTGAGAGTGTTTCTACTTATCTCAATAAGGGAAATAAATTAAGAGCCTATGTTGAGTACAAATATGATTTCTGAAGACCTAAACAGAGCCCAGCCAAAAACTCCAATACAATTTTGATCAACTTTGAGGGACAGCTATGACCATGCAGGATCATCCAGACCAAATGTGACTATTCCGCTACCTACTATTCCTATTTATGTACCAGCATGCACAATTTGAGCCTCCTACATGGTTTAGTTCTTGTGCTATGGGCTTGTGAACTTTGACAAAAAAAAAGAGGCTGAACAAAATCGACACCCCCCTCCCCCTGTAAAACTGGCGCTATCTTGGAAAGTATTGATCTTACATAAAAGTAAAATCAGAATTTTTTGAGACTTAAGTGCGTGGGCCCTGGTTGAATTGACGTGGAATGACCCCATACACACAGATATTACAGTGATAAATGAACCAGAGGGGGAGAGATGGAAAACACACACACACACACACACACAAACACACACACAGAGAAAGAAATGGAACCAGATCATATTTACGCAGACCTCCACTATCCCATGAGCCTCTGTGCTTCCCCAACTCCTGCGATGCCAGGCTGGCTGAGGAGCTGGGAGCTGGCCCTGGTGCCCGCTGTTGTGCCCGGGGTGGGCAAGGATGGGGGCCACAGGGGGCAGAGAGGCATGAGGCGATCCTGCCGAGTGCCAACTCAGAGCAATTAGAGGAAACAGATGGCCACCTGGCAGCCTGGACTGGGAGTGTGTGTGTGTGTGTGTGTGTGTGTGTGTGTGTGTGTGTGTGTGTATGTGTATGTGTATGTATGTGTGTGTGTGTGTGTCACACGGCCAGAAAGCATGGGACGAAAAACCCTGAAATGATGCAGCATGGCTTCCTGTGCCAGACCCGAGTGAGGAAAGAGTGTTCCAGACACACACAGACACACAGAGATAGACAGACACACACAGACACACACACACACACACTGAGAGAGTTTGACCTCGTAAAAAGGAAGAGAAAGAGAATAACATTCTGAAGAAAGAGTCTGGGGAGGGATGGAAAACGAGAGAGGGGGGAGGGAGAGAGAGGGGGCAGAGTACGGCCATAACTGAGGGAGAAAGGGATAGAGACAGTGGAAAGAGAAATAGTGAGAGTGGGAATATGGAAGGGAATAGAGAGAGTGGGAGTGAGGGAGGAGAGAGAGGGGGGGGGGAGGGGAGAGAGGGAGTGGGAGTGAGGGAGGAGAGAGAAGGAGAGAGAGGGAGTGGGAGTGAGGAAGGAGAGAGTGAGGGAGGAGAGAGAGAGAGGGAGTGGGAGTGAGGGAGGAGAGAGAGAGAGAGAGAGGAGAGAGAGAGGGGGAGAGAGGGAGGGAGTGGGAGTGTGTGTGTATGAAGGAGAGTGAAAGTGAGGGTATACACACATGTTACAAGTTGCAAACATGTTTCATGTTACAAGTTACTGTTTCTCTTAATGCTGTCAATGTTCTAATTTTTATGCTGTTTTAATTGTGCTTTGGCAACACTGTACCCACAGTCATGCTAATAAAGCAACCTTGAATTGAATTGAATTGAATTGGAGAGAGAGAGAGAGAGAGAGAGAGTTAACGATGGAGAGAGGGTGAGAGAGAGACAGAGTGAAAGATGGAGAGAGAGACAGACACAAAGAGAGAGAGAGAAAAATGAAGAGAGAGAGAGAGAGAAAGATGAAGAGAGAGGGAGAGAGAGAGACAGGTAGAGAGAGAGTGAAAGATGGAGAGAGGGGAGAGAGAGAGAGAGAGACAGGTAGAGAGAGAGTGAAAGATGGAGAGAGGGGGAGAGAGAGAGAGAGACTCAGAGAGAGAGAGAGAGAGAGAGAGAGAGAGAGAGAGAGAGAGAGAGAGAGAGAGAGAGAGAGAGAGACAGAAAGTAGGCCACAGTGCCTGTGGCTAGAGAGCTGTTGTGTTATTCTGTTATTCTAACAGTCAGCCATTCAAACAGACACCTGCTAGTGCAGCCATTTGCACACTCTCTACCAGGTGTCAACACCAGGAGCTGAGCGCCCTGGGCACACACACACACACACACACACAAACAGAGAGAGAGGGAGAGAGGGAAAAGGAGAAGGCGAGGGAAAGAAACACACATAGAAAGACAGAGAGAAACGTTCACCCACGCAAACAAATGCAGTGCTGACACTACACTAAGTTACATTTTTACCAAACAGGTCAGATAACATCACTTATTCAAACAAAGAGCCCTCTGTGTGTGTGTGTGTGTGTGTATGTGTGTCAGAGGGGCTCTCAGCACCGGGCAGCTCTCAGTGCAGATAAGAGTTTCAGTTCACAGTAGACTAATGGACCAACCATCACATCCACATTCCTTAGCAGTGAGACACACACACACTCCCCTCTGTGTGTGTGTGTGTGTGTGTGTGTGTGGGGGAGTGTCTTTAGCTTGACAGTGATAATGTAACTGTGTAACACTAACACACACACACACACACACAAGCTCAACAGCCTCTGGCTTCCTGGAGCGGAGCAACCATGACACATATGTAAATCATCTAACCTCTGTGGTAGGTGCAATATATATACCATTAAATACACACTTCATTATGCGTGTGTGTGTGTGTGTGTGTACGTGAGAAATATATATACACCATTAAACACATACTTCATTACACATATGCAAATCAACTTATTTCCTTTGACATGATATATAGGCCTGTTCAGTAATCCATCCGTGAGTGTGTGTGTGTGTGTGTGTGTGTGTGTGTGTGTGTGTGTAACTAAATGAATGATCTTAAAGAAGAAATTCTGCGATTTTTCACCTAGAAAAGTGGCTAGTTGCTAGTCCCAGCAGCTAAATTAGCCAGGCAATTCGTGACCTCGAGAAACGGAGATCTATGTGAGAATCACCAGATTTCTCCTTTAACTCTGCGTCCATGTTCTATTGGAGTGGTAACGTTGTGAAGAGACCTAGTGATTTATTACAATTATTGTGACACTTTATTTAATTTATCTTGTAACTAAAACTAGCAGTAAAGTCTCACACACACACAGACACACACACAGATGGCTTCTTCCTTTCTACCTGTAGTGTGTTTGTGTGCCCCATAACCAGCCAGGCAAGAGACGTGATGCCGCTTTTTGCCCATTTCCGGTGCGGAACACAGAACTCCAGGTGTGGTGCATGTGCTGGGAGAGACAGGTGTGTCTCACACACATGACTAGTGGGTTGAATCTCGATTAGTGGGTTAGCAAGGTATGTTGCGCTCAAAAGCCAGGGTATGCTGTGAAACGAAAGTGGCTCTATTTTAGCGTCACTGTATCACCATGGTGTCTTATGCTGCCAACCAAACCTGGTCAGGAGCAGGTTATGCACTAAGTATATCACATAACTGCTATCGTAGTATCACTTAACTTATACCCCTGAGTCAAGACTTTGTGTAGCCTCAATATGTCTAGATAGCCTAGATATGTCTAACATGCTTCGTAGTATACCACACAGATGACCACTCTGATGTGACCATAACCAGGTTCCTTTATAAACATACTGTATAGTGTTGCTTTAGAAGATGAAGTAATACTTAATGTGGGCAAGAGCAGGCCACTTCTCCTTGGTCACGTGTTTCCACTTCCTCTCTGTGTGTGTGTGCACGTGTGTGTGTGTTTGGGGTGTGGCAAAGAGTCTTAAATGCCCCATTAGACAGCCAGACAGTCTTATCTGGTGATGATCTAGAGACTCTGACAACCTGTGACGTTTTTATCACCACAAACACACACACACACACACACACACACACACAGGAATGGCCAGTGAGTCAGAGCCCATTTAGATGGAGAGATAGAGACACCACAAGAGGAAACAGGAGATAACAAAGCCAACATCAATATAATCAGAGGAACCAGACGTGTGTGTGTGTGTGTGTGTGTGTGTGTGTGATGGGAAAGGGACTCATATGAAGACTCCGTCCTCCGCCAGAGACCAACAGAAAAGTTCAGTTTGTAAAATCCCAAAAACTTTAATTGTAACCAAAGACAAATAAGACAGAAGAACATAGGAGTGGATCCAACTGGACTTGACCCGTCTGCATATCAGATGTGGGACAAGAACGGACCCTAATGATGGTCATCACTGGGCGCTCATGGTCAAGGAGGAACACGCAAGACACACGTCATAGGAAGCATGATCCACTTATATAATTCATCAGTTACTGTAAAACACTCATCAGGTGACAGAAATAAAGAGAATAAAAACATCAGAAACATGTGAAAAGTCAAAAGGCCTCAAACAGAACAAAACAGTGTGATAACAATGACCTTTCATGCGATCAGCGGGACAAACGCCACATTATAAATTATTCTCATTTACTTCCCTTGATATTTTTATATATTTATACTATTTACAAAGTGAGTGTGTATACCAGTGTGTGTGTCTGTGTGTCTGTGTGTGTGTGTGTGTGTAGCAGGAGGCTGTGCTGGTTAAGGCTTTTGCT
>NC_063201.1:23507626-23510126 GCF_017589495.1 Alosa alosa
CATTTTTAAACAGATTCATCTCTAACCAGATACACACAATAAGCTATCAACACACAACAACACACACACACCAAGAGAGACCAGAAATGGGAACAGTGATGCCATGGGGAGGTGAGACACAGAGGGAGTGAAACAGTTTGGGGTGTTGTGTTGCGTTGCGGGTGTAGTGTTGCGTTGCGTTGCGTTGCGTTGTGTGTGTGTGTGTGTAGGAGGATGAGCAAGAGAGTTTGGGTACTTTGAGAGGAGAAGAAGAGGACATTGAGAGAGCTTTTAAAATACTGTGTGTGTGTGAGTAAGAGAGAGAGAAAGTGTGTGTGGGGTGCTTGGTGTGTGTGTGTGTGTGTGTGTGTGTGTGTGTGTGTGTCCTCACCTGGACCAGACTCTGCTGCATTAACCATGAGCTCAGGAGCTTCAGCTGCAAAAACCTCTAGCACTAACAGCAGCCTGCATGAGTGTGTGTGTGTGTGTGTGTGTGTGTGTGTGTGTGTGTGTGTGTGTGTGTGTGAGCAAGAGGATAAGTGTGTCACATCCATTTAACAAAAAGAGGAGCGAATGAAAGTCAGTCCTCCAACCAACTACCATTTTTGGCTGGCAACACCGACGTTTCAAATTACACACTCACATACACACACACAGATTGACACACACACACGCACACGCACACAGTGAGACATGCAGCTCATGAGAAGAAGGGAAAGAAATGAAAAGATAACAAAGACATGCAGAAGAGCCCCAACCGCCTGGCTACCACGACCGGACTCTGTGTGTGTGTGTGTGTGTGTGTGTGTGAGCGTGTGTGTGTGTGTGTGTGTGTGTGTGAGTGAGTGAGTGAGTGAGTGAGTGAGTGAGTGAGTGAGTGCGTGCAAGAGAGCGTGTGAGTGTGAGTGTGAGTGTGCGCGTGCAATGAGCACAAGCAAAACCACGAGGAGAGCCAGGACATAATATGGCGTGTTTGTGTGTCTACATAATGTAGTGTGTGGCCTTACCTCTGACGTTGACGGTGACCTGGTTTTTGCCGATGCCCAATCGGTTGCGGACCTCGCAGATGAAGGTGGTGTTGACGGTTTCGTCCACCTTCAGAACCTTCAGCTTGTTCTCTGTGACCTGGACGGTGTCTGGCATGTGGCCGGTCAGCCTGGGGACAACACACACAGCAATGGTGTTGTTGTTTTTATTATAAATAATAATTTCTTCATGATTTTCCTCAGAATACATTTGCTTTCCTTCAAGGTTGGATTTCCCTTCATTGATATTACAGTGAATCACCAACAGATTATTTTTTTATGTTATTTTTAGTCAACTTTACCAAAGGTGGCAATAATTCTGGAGTGTACTGTATATGTGCGTGTGCGTGTAAAACTCACATTCTCCAGGTGACGGTGGTGGGGATGGTGTGTGTGTGTGTGTGTGTGTAAAACTCACGTTCTCCAGGTGACGGTGGTGGGGATGGTGGTGTGTGTGTGTGTGTGTGTGTGTGTGTGTGAAAACTCACGTTCTCCAGGTGACGGTGGTGGGGATGGGGTTGCCTTTGGCTTGGCAGGTGAGCTCCACGTTGGTGCGCCCCATGTACCAGTTATCATCGTAGCCCACGATGGACACCATGGGGGGGTCTGGACATAACACACACTTCAGTTAGCACCGCACTGGACCAGGGTGTGTGTGAGTGTGTGTGTGAGTTAAGATGAGTGTGTAGGTTGATTGATGTACATGAATTTAGTAACTAAACCAAACACACAAAATACTAGGGACGACGTTCTCACATACACTTACACACACTCTATGGCAAGCTTCATGGGGAAACTCTCGGCCATAGTACACACACACACACACGTCAAGCTTCATGGGGAAGCTCTCGGCCTTAGCACACACACACACACACACAGCCAATGTCAAGCTTCATGGGGAAGCTCTCAGGCTTGGCCCAACCACACACAGACACACACACACACACAGAGACACACACACACACACTTACACTCAATGGCGAGCTTCATGGGAAAGCTCTCGGGCTTGGTCTGTGTCCGATGTTCCACCACGCAGCTGATGTCCTTGCCGTTGTCAGCGGGCGTAGGGATCAGTTTGTAGTCACTGCGGAGAGTCACCGTGTTGTCGCTTTCCTGTGTGGTCAATGTCGTGGCGTTGCCATTGACTGACGTCACCCAGCGTATCTGAGACACCGGGCGGCCGTTAGCGGACGCACACCGAGCCACCACCACCGGCGTATCGCCTGCGACAACCGTTATGTGGGACGCCGAGTTCTTGGGTTTGGCTAAAAGAGAGAGGGAGGAGTGCGTGAAAGAAAGAGGGAGGGAGGGAGGAGTGACGGAGGGAGGGAGAGAGGGAGAGAAGCATTTGTGTGAGACTTTTCTTCCAGTTAAAGGATAAAGACACTTGGAATTGGTGTTTGGAGAGTGGCTAGCTGGTCCTGTGTGTGTGTGAGTGTGTGTGTGTGTGTGTGTGTGTGTGTGCGTGCGTGTGTGTGTGTGTGATATGTGTGTGA
>NC_063201.1:23517626-23540126 GCF_017589495.1 Alosa alosa
GTATGCATGTGTGTGTGTGTGTGTGTAAGTAATCATGCAAAGGTCTGTTACAGGAAACATTTTAGCCTGAGTGAAAAATGCCCATCAAGGTGAGTAAAGACTAACCAAAGACAGAATGACAGCCAGTCACCATAACGACGACTCGCTAAACTGAACCCGAAATCACAACTGGCTAAATCTGTGCTGTTGCTAACATTACAGCTAGAACTTGTGCCGGTCTCATCTTTAGATGGTTATCCAGCAGGTGTGTTCTTACTGTAAACAGTCTTACTTTAAATAGCAGGTGTGTTCTTGTGGTTCTTTAAATAGCAGGTGTGTTCTCGTGGTTCTTTAAATAGCAGGTGTGTTCTTATTGTACTTTAAGTAGCAGGTGTGTTCTTGTGGTTCTTTAAGAAGCAGGTGTGTTCTTGTGGTTCTTTAAGAAGCAGGTGTGTTCTTGTGGTTCTTTAAGAAGCAGGTGTGTTCTTGTGGTTCTTCAAATAGCAGGTGTGTTCTTGTGGTTCTTTAATACAGCTGTACACAGCCTGCATGTCACTGTGGAACAGGTCTCATTTTTCAGGAAAAGTACGTCCATATAGGAATGTCCGGCCCACTTAGTCTTTAGCCATTTTGTCCATGACTGGTTGACTGCTGCCTACAGCACTGACTAGTGAATTTAACTTGATGAAACCCCTTACACACACACACACACACACACACTCACACACACACACACACGCTATGAACTAGTTTTCTGCTTCTCAGGTCAATGCGCTTCTCACCTTCAGAGGGTTTCAGATTTACACAGAGCGTTACGCTGAAGAGCTGTGTCCACGGTCACTTGGTCACTCATCATCTATCTAGAAATTACAGAAACGTCTGTGTCTCGAACCGTTGGTCCGATTGATTTCAAACTTGACAGGTGTTTTGAGTAAGTGCAGTGCCAAGTTTGACGTTGTTTAGATTGGTAATGTAAAAGATATCGTTAAATATATCGGTAAAAGAAGAACACGCTGGCTTTCTCCGCTCTACTGTAGCCACTCCCCCTCTAGCAGCACAGTGCAGGACCAGAGACCGAGAGGGTCAGCGGAGTTTTGGCAGCACTGAATCAGGGCACAGGTTAGTGATGATTATCATATTCGACCTCAACAATAAAGACTCCCTGTATGCAGTTTGCTTGCATGGCTATTCAAAATGACGTTAACATTATGTGCAATAAACTGGCACTTCGAATAGCCCAGGCTACTCTGGACTTGAGACTTTGAATAACCAAACGATAATTCCGACTGCAAGGTCCCAAACTGAAACGAGCGATAGGCTAATGGTCCCGAATTTAAGGACGTTTCAGAATGCCACACAGCTAGACATGTGGCAGACAGACCGACATGTCACTTATGCTACCAAAGACTGTTTTTGAGTCACATTGTTGCAAATCTCATATGATGATGCATCTTTCTACAAAATGGTTTGTCTTCTATATCATGGAGTTATTAAATAGGCTAAACATATAGTCTTACATCAAAGCTTTAGGCTCATGTAATTTTGAACAGTTACAGACAACGAGTGGCAGACAGAGTGTGATGTCACTTATAAGCTAGATATTGTTAAGTCACATCGTTGCAAATTTCATACGATGATGCATCATTCCACAAAATGGTTTGTATTCTCTATCAGGAAGTTATTCAATAAGCTTAACAATAAACATATAGCCTTAACTCAAAACAGCTGTTAGGCTTACACTGTATGTCATTTTGATCTGTAAAAATGTCACATGCAGCCATGCCTAAATTCTACTTACTGCACATTAATCACCAATCACATAGGCTAATATATTATAATATAATATTCAGTAATGATTACTGCACATTAATCACCAATCACATAGGCTAATATATTATAATATAATATTCAGTAATGATTACTGCACATTAATCACCAATCACATAGGCTAATATATTATAATATAATATTCAGTAATGATTACTGCACATTAATCACCAATCACATAGGCTAATATATTATAATATAATATTCAGTAATGATTACTGCATATTACTCATAGACACACAGGGCTGTCTTCCTTAAATACATAGATCATAGAAATCGGTCAATAGAAAATCAAACTAATCTGAACACACACACACACACACACACACACACTACACAACCTCCACATGGTCCTTCAAACACACACACACTACACAACCTCCACATGATCCTCCAAACACACACACACTATTCGGGAGTCTTCCATTTATACTGTGAGAACAGAACACACTCTGTGGAGCGCTGCTGGGGGGAGACAGGGGATTGAATAACACACACACACACACACACACACACACACCTTGTGTTTCACTGAAACCAAAGATGTGCTGGTTACTCCCACATAACCGAGCTGGCTGGGACAAAGCAAACAGGCAGACACTAGCTGCTCAAACTAAGTACACTTCTGCACTAGCTGCTCAAACTACAAGGAAATACTTATTACAGAGGAGTTCCCTTTGCCTTTGGAATTAAAATAGCCCCAGTGCTGTCGCTGTCAATCTCTGTTGTCCATTCTCCAAAGAAATCCGTAGCCAAAGATTGCTTCAGAATCGCTATGGTTTAATCCGAAAAGATCTGAATTACACAGCACAGCTTCTAAATGCTCCATTCACGCAGGCAGTAAAACTCGTGAGGCATTCATATAACTTGTGAGGTAGCCTGTAATGTTCGATCAACTTCTGAAGACAAGGACAAAAATAGCCTAATGCTTAATGCGTAGCCTAATATTTTTGTTTTTAAATAAGCCGCCAACTCCAAAACAGATTGAAACGGACCAATCAGGTCCAATCTCTGTGAGGAATCTGGTCAGCAACAACTGTTTAGGTGGCTGTTTCTTCTCCTAAATCTCTTTGCTAAAATAAAAAGTTTCTTCAAAATAATGAGTGGATAGCCTATTTATGATGACTTTTTGAAGAGGCCAAAAGCTAAAACACGAAGTTATCAGACCAAAGAAAACAAAAAAAACTTTCCTGTTCTCACATACAGCAAGCATCTGAACGAGGAAGGAAAACGTAAACTTTTTTATTCAAACTTTAAAGGATAATTTCGGTATTTAGCACTTTGAGTCCCTTTTCTGGTTTGTTTTGGATGAACTAGAGTGGTGGACACCGACATTTTGACGATGGGTCCTGTCTTGACTTTTCTGACTCGTTTTGAATTGCCTTTGACTACTTCAGAGTGGCTGCCTACAGGCATGCACAAACATGTCCTTAAAAAAACGTTAACGTTCATTTTCAAAACTGTGCAACTCACCGAGTGGTTAGTGGTGTTTGTTGATGTTCCAAAACATGTAGCGTAGCGAAATACAGTTTCTGTCGTGTTTTATTTGACATTTTGTTAAATCCCATTCTTTTACCGTCTATGCTTCAGGCTCAAATATTGAGCGGAAGTTTATACGCGGTTGTAAGGTGTCTGAAAAAATAGTTCCACAATAGCAAATAATACAGCTGGAAATCATACATTGCGCCAATTAGGGGTGTCACGATTCTCCAAATCCTCGATTCGATGCAGTTTTCGATTTTAAAAAGTCACGATTTGATTCGATTTTCGATCTTTTTTTTAATATTAGTATTAATGCATTCCTCATATGTTATTTACTCTTTTTGGCCTTTTACTTTTCTGTTTCGGGGGGGCTTTTATTTTGAAACCGCTTTTTATTTTGAAACCGTTCCAACCGCGAGGTTGTAATGTAAACAGAACCAACATTAGGCTAAAACAGAGACGTGAACATAGTGAAATGAAACAACACAGAATGATAATTTGATCGTTTCAGCACACTCCGAAGAGACCCAAAGTTAGTGTTCATGGAATATGTACTTATCAATGTGCATTTTAAGCCTTAAAGAAACTTTGTACTGTAACTAGATCATCTTTTTACTTGCTAAGTTGAGTAGACGTTAGTTTTAATTGACGTGAATGAACGAATACTTCCACACCGGTGATTTCAAAGTAGCAAGAGGGGCTTTGATTTCGGTAGGTTGATGTGTATATTTTAACTGGCTGCAGCCTAAAATTAGAGGACTGTTGATGCTGCAGTTCAGCACGTGCATGTGCATTTGTGCGTCTTGGCATACATGCTGGATGTGACATTGGGGGTGTGGCTGCATCGTCACACTTTTCAGTTCTAAGTTCGAGATTGAGATGTAATTTCGATCGATTTCGATATAAAATCGGAATTGTGACACCCTTAGCGCCGATATATTTGATTTTAATAATCAACGAACACCACTAACCACTCGGTGAGTTGCACAGTTTTGAAAACGAACCTTAAGGGTTGTTTTAAGGACATGTTTGTGCATGCCTGTAGGCAGCCACTGTGAAGCAGTAAAAACGACCCTTTTTCGATCCTCTCTGCATTCAAATCGCTATATCTCGAAATGGATTTCCGTGACACTGGACTCATTTCTTCCTGGCATGCCCCATATGAATATGCTATATACACCAATTCCAGTGTACTGATGAAGTGTAAGGGCTGAGCTACACCAGGCGCCAGAACTGAAGCTGCCCGCTCACGCTAAGGCCTGCTGCAACAATTAGCTTCCATTATAATCAATGGAAGTAGCTACACCAGATGTGATAGTGGCGCGTACGTTCGAAAAAGAGAGAGAAAGTAGTGTGGGAGTAAAAGCCCCACAGTGTGTGTTTGTAGTGTGTGTGTGTGTGTGTGTGTGTGTGTGTGTGTGTGTGTGTGTGTGTGTGTGTGTGTGTGTGTGTGTGAGAGTTTTAAGGTAATGCTGTCTTTTTTGATGATGATGATTGTGGGTGGTGTGTGTGTGTGTGAGAGAGAGAGGGCAAGCATAGTCAGAACAAAGGACATCTCTGAGTTTGTTCTGCACTGATGACCTGGTACAGCAGTCTAACACACACACACACACACACACACCTAAAGCCATGACCGTGAAACTCATTACTGATGTAGAGAAACACATTAGTGATTATTCTATGTAAAGTGTGTGTGTACGCATTTCACACCACAGAACTAAAAAGATCACTCACTCTCTCACACACACACACAGATAATGAACCCACCTGTAGGTAATTAAACCAGTAATTAAGGCAAAACCTCCACAGATAAGAGGGAGAGGAGAGAGGGGAGAGGGAGGGAGTCCCACCATCAGCACGAGAGCTGAGAAATTGCATGGAGATGTGTCGCCACACACACAAAGCTGGCCTGCTGCGTTTCCCATTAAAGGTTGTATGTGTCGCAGCGTGTGTGTGTGTCATCTATAATTAGTTCCTTTGCTGGATTGGATCCCGATCCTCTTGAAAATCCCGGATCAGTGCTACAGATATGCCCTTAATCAACGCTAGTCAGTCGCTCGCACGCACGCACGCACACATCTCACCATCTTCACCCTGTCACACACACACACACACACTCATAAACACACACTCACACACCACCATCTTCACACACACACGCCCATGAACAGGGACTAGGGGTGTTAAAAACTACTGATACATTTGAGTATTGTAATGATATAAGCTTATTTGAGCATTGTATTGATACATTTGAGTATTGTAATGATATATTTGAGTATTGTAAGGATATATTTGAGTATTGTAAGGATATATTTTGTGATACTGTACTTCACTGTATTGATTTAGTATATGCACAGATGTAAGGGCTCTTTAGTTCATTTGGCATTGTGTTTAACGCCGCAGCACCAGATACACACACAGCAGCAGGCACACACACTCTTGACAGCTCTACACACACACCGGCACACACACTCTTACCAGCTCTACACACAACAGCCAGCACAGACACTCTTGACAGCTCTACACACACACACACACACACACACACAAGCCCTACACACACGGCACACACACTCTTGGCAGCTCGACACACACATACACAAAATTCAAGAAACACTTTATAGAGATATCAGTGTCGTCCAATCAGAGACAGACCTGTTACAGACTTCAATCTATGGTAGATAGGTGATCACCACCATAGATATAAATATGATCACCACATAGACACCCTGTCACCACAACCACCACACCATGGTGAAAGGTCTGCTAATGAGCCGAATCACATACGGAGAGGAGAGGAGAGGGAGAGGAGAGGGAGAGGAGAGGAGAGGAGAGGCGGGTGAATCTAAGCAGAAAAAGCAACAGCTGTTTCAGTTCGCATCAGCTCAGAGAGATATCCCATCAGCCAGAGGGAGAGAGGGGAGAGGGAGAGAGGAGAGAGAGAGAGGGAGGGAGAGAGGAGAGAGAGAGAGGGAGAGAGAGTATAGTATGTATAAGTATATATACTCTTTTGATCCCGTGAGGAAAATTTGGTCTCTGCATTTATCCCAATCCGTGAATTAGTGAAGCACACACTAATCCCGGCGCAGTGAGCTGCCTGCAACAACAGCGGCGGTCAGGGAGCAGTGAGGGGTTAGGTGCCTTGCTCAAGGGCCCTTCAGCCGTGCCTACTGGACGGGTAGGCAAGTCCGAAGCGCTAACCAGCAGGCCACGGCTGCCCCAAAAAAGAGAGAGAGAGAGGGAGAGAGAGAAGAGGGGGTGAGTTATATTACATTACATCTTTAAAACCACAACCAACCGCAAAAGGAGAGGGGGGGGTGGACACACCTGTTTCTCTGGTCATTTGCATTCCTGTAACAAACCTTCTGCCTCTCTCTCTCACTCTCTCCCTCCCTCTCATTCTTTCTTCCCTCTCTCCCTCCCTCTCATTCTTCCCTCTTTCATCCAAACAACCCCATCCCCCCTTCCTCTAAGTGCAGAGGAACAAAACTGGTCTGTGTCTGTGTGTGTGTGTGTGTTGACACGGGGACACAGGCTTGACATGAATAATCAGAGGAGGAAGACAGGAGAGGAGGAGAGTATATGTGGAGGAGGAGAGAGGAGGAGGGTATATATGGAGGAGAGAAGAGGAGGGAGGGTATATGTGGAGGAGAGGAGGGGGGTATATGTGGAGGAGAGAGGAGGGGGTATATGTGGAGGAGGAGAGAGGAGGAGGGTATATGTGGAGGAGAGGAGAGGAGGGGGGGTATATGTGGAGGAGAGGAGGAGGGGCCTATATGAGAGAATATGTGGAGGAGAGAAGGGGGTATATGCGGAGTGAGAGAAGAGGATGGTAAAAGGAGGAGAGGAGAGGAGGAGGGGGGTTATATGTAAAGGAGAGAGGGGGGTATATGTGGAGGAGAGAGGGGGGTATATGTGGAGGAGAGAAGAGGAGGGGGTATATGTGGAGGAGAGAAGAGGAGGGGGGTATATGTGGAGGAGGAAAGGAGAAGGGGGTATATGTGGAGGAGGAGAGAGGAGGGGAGCTAAGATAGACAGAATGAAAGAAAAAGATGGATGGAGGAGAGAGGTCAACATTTGATTTCTGTTTTAGCTGCTGACCACAAGAGAGGAACCGCTAAATGAACACATGACCACACACACACTGCATATTTAAAGTCTCTCTCTCTCGCGCGCTCTCGCTCTCCTGTTCTCTCTATGTGTCAATCAAAGTTTTATTAGCAGACCGAGCTGTCAAGTCTTCCTCTTTGAGAGAGAGAGAGAGAGAGAGAGAGAGAGAGACAGAGACAGAGACAGAGAGAGAGAGAGAGACAGAGAGAGAGAGAGAGAAAGAGAAGGGAGAGCGAGAGAGAAATAAAGGGATTGAGAATGTGAGTGAAAGAGATAGAATAGACAAACTGAGGGTGAGAGAGGGAGAGGGAGGGATGGAGAGGAAGAAAAAGAGGGGGATGGAGAGAGGGAGAGAGGGGTTATCAGTCCATTCAACAGCAGAAGGGAGGTGAGCCTGACCACACATCTGTGTTTGGATCTCACTGCATCTGTCTTCACCTCTCCTCCTCTCCATCCCTCCATCTCTCCATCCCTACATCCCTACATCCCTCTTCATCCCTCCATCTCTCTCTGTCCTACACGCTCCATCCTGCCCTCCATCCCTCCCTGTCTCCCGAAGCATCTGAATAAATAAACACAGGAGGGAAGCAGAGAGAGAGAGTGAGAGAGGGAGATGAGAGAGAGAGAGAGAGAGCAAGAGAGAGAGAGAGAGAGAGAGAGAGAAGAGAGAAAAGCAAAAAAGGGAAAAGTAGGACAACCTGGGACAGAGCGCAGAGGCCTCGATGACAGCGCAGAACGAGCCGGAAAAAAATACAAACACACACAGACACACACACACACATACGCATACACAGACACACACACACAGATGCAGAAACACAGATGCACACACACACAGGCAACTGAGACAGGAAGCTGGAAAACTACCGAAAGAGCGAGAGAGAGTAGCAATGGTGTGTGTATCCAAAGAGTGCATGAATAATCTATGGCCAATAAAGCTTTTCAGTGTTTGATGGAGGGACAGAGAGAGAGAAGGTGAAAAACAGAATCTCTGGGCTCAGTGTCTTTCATTCAGAGATAGACAGATAGATAGACAGATAGACAGATAGACAGATAGATAGATAGATAGATAGATAGATAGATAGATAGATAGATAGATAGATAGATAGATAGATACTTTATTGATCCCCAGGGGAAATTCAAGAACAAGAAAACATCTACCTTTCCAGTAAAGTAGGCAGTAAAATTAGGGTCAAAAGTCCGTAAGCATTGCAAATTAGTTTCACAAGCTCGTACTTTCAGTGTTGCGCAGGAAAGCATTGCGTAGGAGATTCAAACACATACAAAGTATTTGTGCAGTACATATTTTTTCCACACGTGTACAAAATATTTTTACAGATCCGCATTCCCCACATATGTACAAAACATTTCTACAAATACACATTTCTTTCACACATGTACAAAATATTTCTACAGGTACGAAATGTCTTTGCACATACAGAACTTCTTTTGCACAGCTGCAAAACTTATTACACATGTGAACATCTTTACACAAGCTCTCAATATTAAAGACCCTATTTTGACTCCATAGAACACTCCTCCCCAAATTAAACAACCTGCATCCTTCTGTCCTCCCTGTCACCTCTTCATTGCTTGCTCCCCTTCCAAAATACACACACGCATACACGGTGTCTATGTTGTATGTGTGTGTGTGTCCGTGTGTATGCATGTGTATGCGTGTGTGTGTGTATGCGTTAGTGTGTGTATGCGTTGGCGATTATTGTGTGTGTTGTATCGTTAGTGTGTTATTATGTGTCGCGTTAGTGTGTGTGTGTGTGTGTGTGTATGTGTGCGTGTGTGTGTGTATGACTGTGTGTGTGTGCATGTATGTGTGTGTGTATGACTGTGTGTGTGTGCATGTATGTGTGTGTGTGTACGTGTGTGTGTGTGTGTGTGTGTGTGCGTGTTTGTGCGCGTGTGTGTGTATGACTGTGTGTGTGTGCGTGTATGTGTGTACGTGTGTGTGTGTGTGTGTACGTGTGTGTGTACGTGTGTGTGTGTGTGCGTGTGTGTGTGCGTGTATGCGTGTGTGTGTGTGTGTGTGTGTGTGTGTGTGCATGTGTGTGTGCGTGTGTGTGCATGTGTGTGTCTGTGTGTACACGTGTGTGTGTGTGTACACGTGTGTGTGTGTGTGTACACGTGTGTGTGTGTGTACATGTGTGTGTACATGTGTGTGTTACGTGTGTGTGTACGTGTGTGTGTGTGTGTGTGTACATGTGTGTGTACATGTGTGTGTGTGTGTGTGTGTAAGTGTGTGTGTGTGTGTTATTATGCATTGTGTTTATGCGATATGCGTGTGTGTGCACGTGCAGGGTTTCCCGCAGCACTTTGCAGTCAAGGCAGCCGCCTTGGCAAAACAAGCCTGCCACCTTAACTACATAGTCAAAAAAAAAAAAAAAAAAAAGTGTTACTCTGTCCTGTTTTCTCCCTTTCATTTCCAAACCCATGACCAATGCCAATCTCCTTCTCCATGAACGCATTAAAAAAAATAAGAAGAAAAACGTGCCATGAATCGAAAAATAATCAGATTTTATAATCTTTACATATGTCATATGCCTCCGAATCAGAGCTAGTGAGCGGAGTTGAGCAGTGCAAATATCTCGCTCCTCGCTCTCAAGAATCAGTCAAATCGCGAACAGCCACAGCTCCGTTGAATTGTCAGGTGTGATGAAATGCGTTCATATTCCACTTTTTATGTCATAAACGTTGCAGGCCTATGAAAAGGTTTTGTAGTAGGATTGTCCAATGATCAAGTTGTTGCTTCAATTTGTGTTTTAATTTATGCGACGCACCGATGCTGGGTTCATCTGTTTGGCGCAAGTTTAAAATGTTTAGCCGACTGCGTAATTTGTCATTTTCATTCTAGAAGTTCTACTTTTCATGTCATGAATGTAACATGCCTATGATGAGGCTTTGCAGTTGTCCAATATGGTCAATCTATTGTCTCAATTGTGTTTCATATGACGCGCAGAAGCTACATTCATGCATTGTTTTGCTCCAGTTGAAAATGTTTCTGCGTAATTTGTCAGCTCTGATCAAATGCGTTCAATAAATTCCTGTTTTATGTCATAAATATAACATGCCTATGATTAATGCTTGTATGGTGTATCTAATCTAGGCCTCTCTTATGTTCAATCAAATTCGCTTTGCCCTCCCGTTTTTTCTGTGCCCACCCATTTGGACATTTCTGGCTACACTACTGTTAGAAAGGAAACTGATAAGTCAGCATACTATTCCTACAAAACAACTAGATGCTAACAATGTAGAGCAAGAATAACCATGTGGTGGTGACACTGTTCCACTGAGTAAAGATTAATTTTGTAATCTAAGAGGACACATTTCGCGGAAACATGAGGGTGTGCTACAGAGAGCAAAGAAAAATGTGAGCAATTTGAATATGCTTCATATCAAGTAGAAGGCGTAAGTAAAACTTGGATGCTAAGCCTGTATTCTTTTGGCAATTAATCCCGACTGGTCTCTTTAGTTTTAGGCTTATGTGTATTAACGTTGCCAAGCTTGTTTGTTGTTGCACTATCAGTGTTGCATTCTTTAAAAAATAAATGTTCTGAGTGAAATATATTGCCGTTGCTCTTAGTTCTTTGGGACCGGGGAGCTAAATTGACCTGACGCGAATTTGACCGGAGAAGCGGTCGAGTGAACAGCCACCTGCTCTCAGCACAGTGTTGACTAAGACTGACAATAGACGGGCCTTCCTGGCCCATCCGTACCTACGTGTATGCTTTCTAAATTATTTAGCTAACTCCATCCCCATCAACGAACTTAGGCTATATGGCCAATATCTTTGAAATTTAACGGTCTTGGTTTTATTAGGAAGACAGTTGGGCATACCTTATATCAGACTCGTGGTGTGAGCGGTATCGGAGCGGAACAGAGCGGCCACTCCGGCCTCTAAATTAAAAAGCGCTCCGCACTCAAATTCCATCCATATTACACAAAACTATAAAATAATGTAAACTTCATTCACTCTCTGTGTATAGATCAGAACAGACTTGCGGAACAGGCTGCGGGGCAACAGTCTGACAGCCTGCATGAAGATAAGCATTAATGGTCCAATAGTAAAACAGTGCAATTACCAAAGGGCCCTTGAAATGATCTTTTTAAAGCCAAGGAGGCTCGCTCGGACGGCAACCGATACCAGACCCCGACCTACCACCTAACACCTGGACTAACACATTTCCTGCGGAAAACCCTGACGTGTGTGTGTGTGCATGTGTGTGTGCATGTGTGTGTGCGTGTGTGTGTACGTGTGTGTGTACGTGTGTGTGCATACGGGTGTGTGTACGTGCATGTGCGGGCGTGTGTACGTGTGTGTGTGTGTGTGTGTGTGTGTGTGTGTGTATGCGTGCATGTGTGTGCGGGCGTGTGTGCGTGTGTGTGTGTGTGTGTGTGTGTGTGTGTGTGTGTGTGTGTGTGTGTGTGTGTGGCTGGTGTACTCTGTTCAGGGCCAGAGGATGATAGTCAGAGTGGAAACATTGTTTCTCTGTCGCTATGACTTAACCTTCAAATAAGACACACACAAAGCTCTCACTCACACACACACAAAGCTCTCTCTCACACTCTCAGACTCACACACACACATATTTTACAACAACCTTCAGACAGCACCCACTGCACCAGAACTGCTTAAGGAGGGGAGGAGAAGGAGGACATCTAGAGAGATGATAAGATGTGGACACACATACACGCATACACACACGCACACACACACTGCAGTATCTAAGGTGTGCGTGTGTGTGTTCTGGGGTGACCAGAGCAAGCATCATGCAGTGAATTCACATTGACCTTCAATGTGGCAGGTGTGTGTGTGTACGTGTTTATGAAGTTGATCATCTTAGAAATATATAATACAGAAACACAATGAAAGAGAAGGAGAAAGATCCCAGGGTGGAGGAGTGGAGAGGGGGGGGGGGACGAGTGGAGGGGTGGAGAGGGGGAAGGATGGAGGGGTGTAGGAGTGGAGGGGGGAGCATGCCAGCAGAATCTTATTGTTTTCAATAACATGGGTCTATTCAAGGGCATGGCATCATTTGCCAATCAATACAAGATCAATCCCCATCCCACACATACACTCCTTAAAGAGATCAATACCCTCCTCACACACACACACACACACACACACACACACACACACACACACACACACGTTATGAGCGTGTGACCAGGGGCTACACCAACCTAGTTAGGACACTACGAGGACACTGCAGAGTTCTGGAGCATTCTGACTATTAGCAATGCATCACACAGAGGAGGAGAGGAGGAGAGGAGGAGGGGGAGAGGAGGAGGGGGGAGTAGGAGAGGAAGAGAAGGAGGAGGGGGGGTAGGAGAAGGAGAAGGAGGAAAGGAGGAGAGGAAGAGGAATGGAGGAGGAAGAGGAGGAGGGGAGGATGAGGGTGGTAGAAGGTGGGGGAGGAAGAGGAGGAGAGGAGGAGAAGTATTAGCAATGCATCACCATGAGACAGAAAAGAGGAGGAAGAAAAGAGGAGGGTGAGAGAGATGAAGAGGAATGTGGGAGTGACAGAACTATGAAGGGAGGACAGGCAAGAGAAAAGGAGAGGAGAGGAGGAGGAGAGGGACTGAACCAGAGAGAGAGAAACAGCGTAGCGAATCCAAGGTTGCGGGGGAGAGATCTCTGGTCACTCGTAAATCTCCCATTCGCCTATAATCACAAACAGCTTTCTCTATTAGCCATTCAGTCTGACGTCTCTCTCTCTCTCTCACACTCACACAAAGAATGAGTGTTGACAAAAACTCATTCTGTAAAGTTGAATAATGAAGAATTTCACTATGTCCTTGAACACAATGCACAGCAACGCACACCATCACAACTTTATCAATCACACACACACACACCATCCAGTGTTTCCCATACATTGACTAATTTGTGGCGGCCCACCACAATATCAAAATTCACCACCACACAATGATTTTCCAGGATGTACTAAATTCTGCTTAAATCTGGTTAGCATCATAACCATGCTGCGCTAATTTGTTAAAAACTGTTGCATTCAAGTTAATTCTGCAAACCTACCACCACAAATAGAATTCAATTATGTCGGAAACACTGCCATCACAACCATCTCAAACAGACATACCATCACAACCCTTTCAAACACACACACAGCCTGCCGGTCTGAGAGGTCAGTTGCGGTCATCAGAGTGAGTTGTCTTTATGAGGCTCGTAGTGACATCTGGCCTGAGTGTCCACTAAAGGGGACTTGTGTGATGTTCCCCGATTAGACACCCACCTGGCAAACCTCCACTGGACACCAATCTGGCAACCCCATGCTACTCCCTACAGGCGCATGTGTGGTTGTGTGGTTGTGCGTGTGTGTGCGTGCATGTGTGTGTGTGTAGGCATCTTGGCAGCTCAGAGGGAGAATGACAGTGTGACACTGCCAAATCTTTGTGCCGCAAAACAATAGCCTGCAAAAGACAATACCACAGCCAACACACACACACACACACACACACACACAACACACTCTCCCACACTTTCCCTCTCTCCACACACACACACACACACAACACAACACAACACACTTTCCCTCTTCCCCTCTCTTTGTCTTCATGACGATTGTTGCCTGTCTGCTGCAGAAGAGCAGGAGAACAAGAGCCTGAAATTCCCGATCCGATCCCGAGGGATCCCTGGGATGGGCGGGGCCAGAGAGAGCAGGCAAGGGGCCAGACTTCGACCAAGCACTCGCATAGTTTGAGACATAGCGCTTGGGTCACCTGAATTTGCTAAAGTTTTTTTTTTTATATTTTGAAAAACAAGGAGGGAGCCATTTTGTCAGTGCATGCCAATGTGTCTGGAGTGATTAGTCCGGCGTATCATAACCGGAGTGCCCTAAAGTTTAGTAGCATAGCGCTTTACCTGTTGCTGCTGCCACCGCTATGATTATTACAGTTTTGCACCGCAGAGAGCAGAAATACAAATCTATTTTGATGTCTGTTGAATCCACACAGTCTAATAGCCTCTCACCTAACCCATGCAAGGGGCAAAGAGTGAACAAGCTCTTTGGAGAAACGTCTCAGTAGATAAATCTAAATATAATTATATAGTGTTTTGTTCGCTTGGATCTTGTAAATGTTACCGAGATATGTTAGCCTTTCCTGATTCAGCTCTAAACCAAAGTTGCATCATTAAGCTATACCCTCCAGAATTATTGGCACCTTTGCTAAAGCTGACCGGTATTAAAAAAAAAAAAAATCTGTTGGCGATTTACTGTTATCTCACCAACCTTGAAGGGAAGCAAATTTATTTTGAGAAAAAGGAAAATCTCAAAGAAATAAATATTTTTAACAAAAATATGTCTCTTACAATTATTGGCACCCCTGCTTGTAATACCTTCATAAGCCTCCCTTTGCCAATAAAACAGCCTGTAATATTCTCCTATGACACCCTATAAAAGGTGGAGAATACAAAGCAAGGGATCTAAGACCAATCGTCTTTACAAAATCTCCCCAGATCGTCCAGATTCCTAGCTCCACACCTGTGCATTCTCCTCTTTGACTGACCCCACTGTTTTTCTATGGAGTTTAGATCAGGGGACTGAGATGGCAATTCTTTTCAGTATAGTCATTCTTACGCCAAACAGACCTAAAGTGTTTCTAGCCAAAGAGCGCAATTTTCATTTCATCTGACAATAGACCACACAATTGGTAATTAAATGACTGGACAGGCAAGCCCTCTTAATAATCTATTAGCAGTGAGGTCACTTTTGAAGATTTTTTGAGGGACTTGGTGACCCCAAGATGATAGCTTTTTCAGTGGTTCTTGTGGAGTTCTTCCCATCCTCCATACTGTACATGGGGGCAAGATAACCATGGGTCATTGTCCAAGCATGTTTGTCACATTTCCAGTTGATTAGAATCTTTCAATCATTAACTGTAGGTATTTCAACAAAGTATCTAGTTTTTATAGCTATTCCCTGACTTACAAATGTCAGCACACTTTCTTTTTATATAAATTTAGTGTATTCTCTTGTCTTTCAGTCTAAGGAGTTGCAGCTTTATCTAACGGAACAGAAAGCATAATGTTTATCTACTTTAATCGGCAGCATCGCTCTTCCAGTTTAACTGTCCATCTGCGTCATCTCTTTGGCTGTAGTACCCTACCACTTAAAGGAGCCCATGCCACGTTTATAACAAGATAGCCTACTGAGTTATTTTGTTGACCTGTTGAGTCATCTAGGAGCCCATGCCACATTTATAACAAGATAGCCTGCTAAGTTATTTTGTTGACTTGTTGAGTCTTTCGCTGCTGTACCATGGAGGGGACAGACCTGTTGTGATTTCTATCCATGATTGGTGGTAGGCTTTGGCAAATGACTGCAATTAAAATGGAAATATCTTAGGACTTATAATAATTTAGATATTTACACCAAAGTCACATTTTGTGAATAACTAGGCATGAAACAGGATTGGCTGATGGAGTTTGCGTGGCTTATATAATGTACAAAACATAATTTCTGTATTTATTACCAATGCATTTATCTGTAATGCAGTTGAAATGGGGAAATGTGAATAATAACGTAATCCAGTTGAAATGGGCAAATGTGAATAACAACCTTCCCCCTTAATTTCCTGCTTGTGCTCAGTTGGGGGCTACAGAGCTCCCAGTTTAAAAAGTTCGTCTGGAGCCCTGGTAGGGAGATCTGGGATGGGCCAGAGAGAGCGGGGAGATCTGGGAACGCCCCCAGGAGATCTGGGAACGCTGACACATGACCACACCACACACACTCACCGGATACCATCGGACCCAGCTGCATCAGATTACACTGATCTCTCTCTTTCTCTCTCTTGGGAGTGAGTGAGTGAGTGAGTGTGTGTGTGTGTGTGTGTGTGTGTGTGTGTGTGTGTGTGTAGAGAGAGAGACAGAAAGACAGAGTGTAAGACAGGTCCCATCTGACCTTTCTACTGTAATGTCCTGCCTTTCCCTCATTACCATAACAAGTGTTAATGAGCAGCGTCTCCGCGTGCACACACACACACACACACACACACACACACACACACACACACACACACACACACACAGAACAAGTGTTAATGAGCAATCTCCATCTTCTGACAGACAGCCTTGCCTCATCTGATCATCACACACACACACTCAATCACATCTGAGAGTAATCTCTCTCTCACACACACACACACACACACAATTAACCCCATCTGAAATCACATAGCCAAACTGAATCGGCCCTGATAATCACACAAGACACAATCTCAGGGTACGTCTACACGAAACCGGGTGAATTTTCTGTTACCGCTTTCACACCTTTAAGAACACAGGTAAAGAAAAAACTTGCGTGTACACACAGAGGTGTAACCGGCTAAATGTGCTGTAGTGCATTTGCCAGACCAGTCGATGGCGCCGGCCGTGCAGAAGCTTCACGTTTAATTCGTGTGAATTGCGTACAAGAAAACATCGTTGAAACAGTTTGTTAAGCAGTCGCATGAAATAAGGAGACTACAGACAATTCGGTTTTCAATTCAACTGTTAAACTAATAAAGTTCATTTTCAAGGTATGTGACTGCTATGTGAAATTTCAAATGCTTAGCCTATGCATTGCATTAGGTCTGAGCACCACTGGAGAAAACATTAACATGCAGTAAGCTAATGTTTAACAAAGTTAAGCTAACGTGTGCTTCTAACTTAGCCACAAAAGGCCAATAGGCTACATTGTGCACATAAATCATGACACAAGAAAAAACATTTTAATATGATTAATAAATGGTTTGGTTTGTTTTGACAAGCAGCGTGTCAGGTCGAGTGCCGTGGCTGAGTTGAGAGGTTGGGCTATGTCGTCATAAAATTGCCGGCTTCGCACCTACAGGCGAAACTCTCGGTTACAGTCTACTACTGCCAGCGTCGTGTACACGCAAGGCGTAACCGATAACAAAACCTCACCGGTTTCACAAAAACCAGCGTCGTGTAGACGGCCCCTCAATCACACCTGAGAGTAATCACACACACACACACACACACAATTAACCACCACACACACACACACACACACACACACACATTAACCACATCTGAAATCACACAGCCAAACTGAAGCCCTGATGATCACTAAAACACAGACACACACACACAAACAAACATTACTCAAACACAAAACAAGCATTGATCACATCTAATAATCAGTTTCACACACCCTTGACAAAACACTGAAACTCTGATAACAGACATTCCTACACACACACACACACACAGGCCCATTGATAAGGACGCCATAGTAAACTGGTTCTATTGTTTTAGTATCAGTCTCAAATTTAAGGAGATTCTCCTTTTATACTCTCTGTCTTCCATCTTTCTCTCTGTCTCTCTCTCTCTTTCTACCTCGCTCTTTCTCCCTTCTCTGTCCATCCAGGCATTTGGGTTTAATAAACCTGCTCTACTGCAACTCGACCTCTTTCTCTCCCTCCCTCTCCCCCAGACATTCATAAACAGCATGGCCTTGAGCTCTCAAAGAGAAGGCTGTGTGTGTGTGTGTGTATGTGTGTGTTCTAATGCCATTCAAACAAAAGGGCAGAAAGGAGGACTGCGAGATGGCTGAAAAGAAAAGGCCACATAGCAGCAGCTCTATTTACTGAGCTGTGTGTGTATGTATGTACGTGTGTGTGTGTGTGTGTGTATATATATTTATGTCACAAAAACAGTCTGCATTGTTTACATCTGTGCTGCTGTTGTATGAGTTAACCAGTAAAGTCTACCCAGAAACACACACACACGTTATTCTATCAAGCCTTGACTCCACCTCAACACACACATATTATGTGAGAGTGTATCAAACATAAACATACCTGCATTTATGTGCGCAAGTCCATCAGACACAGACCTGTACCATAGGGGTGTAACGGCACACCAAACTCACGGTTCCTTGTGCACCCCAATGCTGAGGTCACAGTTAGGTCAGTTTTCATGTGCACCCCAGTGTTGAGGTTAGTTAGGTCAGTTTTTAGTAGGATTAGCCTGTAGGTTCTGCTAGCCTAAAATTCATTGACAATATTACTGATGCAGTGTTTCCTCTATGTTGATTTGGTAGTGGCGGCCCCCCACGGTTTAATTTTCTTCCCCCACGGTATCAGAAATGGGGCAGACGTACAATAGTCGCAGTTGCCTTTCAAAATTCATTGTGCAGACCTGTTGTAGATTCTCCAAATATACAGCTCAATCACAACTGAAAATAATGCCTTGTGTGTGAATAGAGGTGAATACATGTAACTGTTTGTGTTGCAGCGAAGTGTCAGTTGTCAGTTCTGTGGGACGGGGGGATGGTGGGACGGGGTTCGGACAGGCCTGCCCCCACTGCTTAAAAAAAATCCTAGAGGAAACACTGCTGATGTGCAACAGGAATAGTATTTTTAAAAGGTGTCAAATGTTTTTTTGAAGTTATTGAAAAACTGACATATGCTCTCTCTCTCTCTCTTTCTCTCTCGTGTGTGCACAAAGGTGGATTTGTAAACTGCATGGGCTAACAACAGTATGTTTGTGTGCGTGTGTGTCTGACACTTAAATACGTAAATATAGCCTGGCCCCGCCCACCTAGGTGCTCTTTCAGGGAGAACTAGCCTGGAACACCAAATCTATCATAACCGTTTCCCTCAGACAAGAAAAATGTGAAGCCAATCAGCTACGATTTATTTACAGCAAACGTAGACCCACATACATTGTTTCCAGACTGTTGATGCTGTTTATTGTCGGTTTGTAAAGTTTAGGGGAAGTAATGTTAGGAATCTCTGATCAATGTGGTAAGGCTGGACCAATGATTTCAAAGTTATGGCCAAATTGCGATGCAAGTGGTAGCCTACAAACATTTCCCAATCGAGAGTCACCAGACTCTATTCACTTCATGAATGAGTTTGGTTTTCTCCAGGCTAGTGAAAATATAGGCTATTCCCAGCCCCAGAACAATCACATACACACACACACACACACACACACACACACACACACACAGTGAGGCTGCCACTCAGAGCAGTGAAGCAGAAATGGCACCAGACCCTTCAACCCTGCTATCAATAACAACACCCGCGTCACCATGGTAACCACTCGAGGCTACGGTGACCCCAATACAGTGCATGGGTATTAGAGGCACTTTGTGTCTGTTGACACGGCCCCCTGCCCCCCAAGGGGGCTTTTATCAAACTAACAATGCAGTCAAACTTGCGCTCAAAGAGACAAGCTATAAAACGCCTTATATCTGTCTGCATTAGTTTTGTAGACCACCAGCCTAATGCAAGCTAATTAAAAGTAAATTCGTGATTAATCATCGTCTGTAAGGTCAGATGATTGCCGCCCATATGCCTGAGTAGGCTACAACTTGGCAACCGAGGCTGCGCCTGAAGGAAATGGTGTTTATCAGTTCAAATGAAAACAATGGCATCTGAATCGCCGTTTCCACCGCTGCCACAGAGCGCAAGCCCGAGAGCAGCACAGGATTTTTACGCAGTTTAACGTTTGGTCTTTTTCTTCCACGACGGTCATAAATAAACCAAAACCTTTGTTTTAGTTTTGCCCTGTTTTACCCCACGTGATGTTCTGAGAAAATGGCTTGAGACTTCAAACACGCGATGAATAAGTAAGGAGCGAAAGCGTATATTTTCTGCCATGATGGCGGAGGACGACAGAAATATCGCAACTTCGCCATCATTTGCAATTCCTCATTAACTGCGAGGACTAGAAAGACCGAAGGGTACACATGACTTACTTTCCCAAGCATACAAAAGAGGAGAAAATTAACACGATAACGCCTTGTGGGCGAATTAACACCAATTAATTTACATGCCAAGTCAGCGCGCGCCACCGGGCACTCTGCTCTAGCAGGCCACTAGACAGTTAGACCAGGTGTGTCGCCAGCCCCAGCCGCACCTGACACCCGGAGCACGGGAAGCCATGACACCCACCTTCTGAATAATTAACCTGCAGACACGGTATCCGCGAGCCACCAATTAAACCGAACGTGCGAAGCACAAAGCCGACTTGAACGTGATGTTTGCTTGGTGGCGTCAAGCAGAGTTGTTAAAAATCAGAGCGGAAGAGGAGCCGGAGTTACCGGAGCGATTCACTTCGGGGTTGCCCGAAGGCCTCGCGCTCCGGCGCACCTGCACAGGTGGTTAATTCGTCACTCCGCTCCCGTGGTTGAGCGCGGGGCTGGTTAACCAGAGCTCGGGGCTCGGCTTGCGATTGCGTTTTAGAGCCTTTAAAAACGAGTCGCGGGCAACACCCTGTTGCTTCCCGCGAGCATTGCTCGTTCGCTGCTCCACATTCATTGAGCTCTCGCGGAGCGGACATAATGGGAGATGATGGCACAGACAGGCGAAGAAAGGACGCGGGGGCACGTGAGGAATTGAGGGAGTGAAGCAGCACGGACAGAAGAGGAAGGGGGGCGCGCAGTAAAGGACATCACACACAGAGAACGCCGTTACCAGCCAACGATTTAACCCAATGCACCTGCCACGCCAGGTCACCCACAATAACACACTTCACAAAGCCACACCTCAACCGAGAACATGGCGCACCCACCGAAACTGCGATCTGAAGTCGTCACAGCTGTGAAAGTCCCTGATACAGTCACCGTGACCACTACACTACATCCCCGAAACCTCAGGCACTGAGACCCCGGTCTCTGTCGGGGACCACGTAGCTTATGACAAACCAAACCCACCCCAATAACTTACACCAACCATCGGTCGCGACAGAGCAAACGAGATAGAAGCTCTGTTCTTTCCCGGAACCGTCAGGTGTTGCCTAGACTGCGTCATCAGTGAACACACACACACAGTTTACTTTTTATGTTCCCAGATAAACATTAAAACCTGTAATTGTCTTACCTTGAACAGACAGGAACATGACGACACTTATGAAGATGGCCATTTTCATTGGAGCGCGGCAGTTTCGGGTGCCCAAAGTCAAAGCGAAACTAATCCACCAAAATTAAAATGAATGTCGTAGTCCAACGATATGGGGCTGATTAAAATGTCGTTGTTGTGCTTTCCAGAGTCCGAAGTCCAAAGGATCCTTCAGTCCACACAAAACTTGGAGTGAGCTAGCTGCACGCCGCCGTTAGCACTCTCTCGTGCTGCCGCGTCGTCTGAGTCTAGTTAGTCCACGTCCCGGTAGACTGCCACTGGTTCCTGGCAGACCGCAGACTAAAACTCGTCTGACCGGATCTGTTTCGCACTACAGAAATCCAGGTAGACGCGTCTCCTCCCAGTGTGCCGGCGTTGCCAGTTCCCTATCCGCCGACAGTTTGCTCTTGGCAGTGCACGAGACCTTCTCCGTGGCGCTGTACACACTGGTCAAATGATCATGATGTCATGCACACGTCACATTGAAACCACCTAAACCAATATTTCGATGACCACAACTTCAACTTCCCTCTGCCGTTTTCTACGGGACTGTTTTGATGACCCAGAGTAATATCAATTAAGTCAGCGCATTTAGGCCTACTGGCCGGGACTGAGAGCAGCAGGTAGGCTATTTTATCGTCCAGGTGGTGCACCTGCCTGGTGGCCGATTGTGTAACCTGTTCTCTCTAACAATCAACTGTGGGAACTATTTATGGTTTTACCGGAGGCATGCCGCAATCGCGAGCCTTTCCGAGTTTAACAGCCCATGACTCATGTGCACATGAGGTCCTCTCGAATTATGGGATGACTCGGAGTCTCGTGCTTCCGGTGGTCTAGGCTACTAGACCAGCTTTTACTTTCTTTTACCGTCTATGATGCTCACAGTCAGAGGCGAAACGGAGCGCGCGCACATCAGACTTATGTAGCGGGCTATTCAACACGCCGCAGAGCCAACTACGCTCGTGTACCTCTTTAAATAAGTCCCTCCCAAATAAATCGGTTCCATGACAATCTATAGGTCATAACCAGCGCTCTTATTAGCCGATCGGCAGGAGCCCGACACACGGCACAAACGCGCACACAAACACAGAAAGAAAGCGTAGCAGCGGGAAGTGCTCATTCATACTCCAATTACTGTTTGTGTGTTTGAGCGCATATCTACATGAAAAGTCGGACGGAATCCTAATCAGTGACCAGACTGCGCCCCCTGGCGGATGGACT
>NC_063201.1:23545126-23557626 GCF_017589495.1 Alosa alosa
GTATTTGTCCTGACCTGGACTTCAACCATCACCACCATCATTGGGGCCAGAGGTAAGCACACACACACACACACACACACACACACACACACACACACATACACACACACATACACAGAGAGAGAGACTGACCACCACCAGTACCATAGTCAGAGGTTGGTACATACACACACTATAGGAAGCGTCGAAATGTATCCATTTTTTCTTTAGGTTTAGTCATCTGAAGTGGCCCATTGTATTTTCCTCTACTGTCAGTGCTAGTACAATACAGGATGTTGTGTACAGTAAGTTCTACTGTCAGTGCTAGTACACTACAGGACGTTGTGTACAGTAAGTTCTACTGTCAGTGCTAGTACACTACAGGACGTTGTGTACAGTAAGTTCTACTACTCAGGTCATTAACTGATCTTTACTGGCCTCTGTGCATCCTCCCTCCCGTGCAACTGAACGCGCATCTTATCGGTGATTGGCTGGAACCGTTTGTTATGTTTCATGGTCCAGGCTGGACCAGGCTGTTTTTGTTGCCGTTTTTGGAGCCTGGGCTGTCCACAGAGACTGCGTTTTTGTTACAGTGTATTCAGGGGACTGGCAGCTAGCGGATGGTGAGGAGATGTTTGCTGTATGTGACAAACCATGTTTTACCTTAGAAACCGCATAACATCACTTAGAATACCTTTAACATGAGCTTTAAAGGTTGTATCAGCGATTGCAGGCCCAAAAAAGGCCCAAACATAAATTATCACATTCATCTTTTCTAACACACACTAAACACACACTAATCTTTCCTAACAATCCGCTAGCTGCCTGCCCCATAAGCAGGCCATCAAAAAAACGCGTCTCTGTAGACAGCCTAGGCTCTGAGATCTACACACAAAAACAAGTGCTACCAACAAGTTTTGCCAACCAATAAGGCAAAATAACCGACGAGATGCACGTTCAGGAGAGTTTCAATTGTACGGGAGGGAGGGGGAGGGACTAGCGAGCTAGCTCTCTGTTTTGTTTGAACGTCAACAGAAGTGACGTTACCCCGCCATCGCTGATACAACCTTTAACATGAGATTTACCATGAGCTTAGCCATGAGCTTTGCCATGAGCTTTGCTTTAAGCTTTGCTTTGCCATGAACTTTGCTTTGCCATGAGCTTTACCATGAGCTTTGCTTTGCCATGAGCTTTGCCATGAGCTTTGCTTTGCCATGAACTTTGTCATGAGCTTTGCCATGAACTTTACCATGAGCGTTGCTTTGCCATGAGCTTTGCTTTTCCATGAACTTTGCCATGAGCTTTACCATGAGCTTTGCTTTGCCATGAGCTTTGCTTTGCTGTGAGCAGATGTGCTGACCACATGCAGCGTTGCAGATGTGCTGACCACATGTCCATGTTGAGCAGATGTGGACTGGGATGATGTAGTGCTGGCAGAGCGTAACTCCAGTGTCACGTTGCCGTGCCGATACGACCCCTTCAAGAAGAACCACGTCATCAACTGGATGGTGATGCCACTGGGCACGGCAGACAGAGTGCCACTGCTCACAGCCGATCACCAGAGAGAGTTCCTGCACTCCCGGAAGATCGGTCTCGGGTTGGCCAATCGGAACTACCCGAAGACAGGCGACCTGTCGCTGCGGATAGTCGCCACGGAGACAGATGTGGGGCGATACTGGTGTCTCGTGGAGCAGGCGGGAAAGCAGCTGAAGATGAGCGTAGTGCTTCTGGCGCTCGTGGACAGTGAGTGTGTGTGTGTGTGTGTGTGTGTGTGTGTGTGTGTGTGTGTGAGTGTGTGTGTGTGTGTGTGTGTATGTGCACTCCTGGTCCTGGTGGATAGTGAATTTGTGGTAAGTCTGTGTGTGTGTGTGTGTGTGTGTGTGTGTCCTGGTGGACGACGAATGTGTGTGTGTGTGTGTGTGTGTGTGTGTGTGTATGTGTGTCTGTGTGTGTGTCTGTGTGTGTGTGTGGACAGTGAGTGGTCACTTCTCCTCCCCTAAGCTCTTAATCTCCAAGTCCATTTCCTCCTTAAGCCTGATTACCTTATGCGGAACGGCCAGCTCAATTAAAATCTTACACTCTCTGGGCCAGATGTACTAACGCTTTTGCGCCCATTTCAGGCGTATTTGTTTCGCAACGTGCGTGTAAAATCATTGCGAGGTATGTACAAACAGGCCGTAAAGATATTAAAGCGCAAACTGCCTGTTGCGGGAGCTGAAAAGGGCACATTGTGTTTTTCGTGTCACACATATGCATTCATGGGAGGATCCAGGGGAAAGTGGGAGTTTAGCGTAAAGAGATGGGAGGGGAAGCGTAAATAGCGCCTAATTATGTATTCCGTGGTATGTACAAAGAATGCTGTGAAAGCACACGTCTATTCTGCGCCTAAATACTTCCGCCTTGTCAAAGCAGGTTTTAATCCAAATTGCAGTTCAATGCTCAATAAGAGAACCTTTCAAAGACAACAGAATCGCTATTTAGAACACCAGTTCTTTAAGTAGTACTATCAAAAGCAACTTTCGTTGGCCTTTCGAATGTTTTACATTCACTTTCACGTCATTCACTTTCCACTTTCCTACTTGCTAGATTTGACCAATCTTTCATAGCCTACGTGCACAAGTAGTTTGAGTAGAACTACTGATCTTCATTATCTCTCTGCTTGTTGACATCTTATCGTGTATTTCATGATTGCTAAACGTTTGATTCTTTTTAATGTTGTCATCAGTTAACTTCATTCAACTGCAAGCTCTGCCGTTCAGTTGTGGACGTTTGTAAATTGCGTTTATGGGCGGAGAAAGGCGCAGTTTACACTTTGGATTGAAAGTTTGATAAATACGACGGAAACTTGGGTCTGATTGCGTTCGCAATCTGCGGATTGTCCATGGCGCTGATAACTGGCCCTCTGTGTGTAAGATTTGTGCATGTCTATGTGTGTGTGTGTGTGTATGTGTGTGTGTGTGTGTGATGGCTAACCATACCAACCACTAAATAAAGGGGAAACAGCACAGAGTTCAGCCGACTCTCCAGGGGTTTTATTGAAAACTTGAAACAAACAAGCATCGAGCTAAAAAGCCCAGCCTGACCAAACGGAGAGTTATAAATAATAATATTATTGGTTTGTTTGTTTTCTCAAAAAAACTCCAAAAGTGTGTGTATTTTGCTTAAAAAACATTTCTAAAGGGGTGACAATACTTTTGTCATTGGCTGTAGAGTTAACTATCTCCACTGGTTAAAGATTATCTCCGCTACTTAATAGAGTTAACTATCTCTACTTGTTAATAGACTTAACTTTCTCTTCTAGTTAATAGAGGTGACTATCTTCGCTACTTAATAGAGGTGACTATCTTCGCTACTTAATAGACTTAACTATCTCTACTTGTTAATAGACTTAACTTTCTCTTCTGGTTAATAGAGGTCACTATCTTCGCTAGTTACTGTAATGCAGAGTTAACAGCGTGCAGTACTGCCTGCTCAACGCCCATCATGGTACACCTCTGCTGATTCAGCTCCACTGGCTCCCTGCGCACGGGACGGGGTCACCCCTCTGCTCCCTGTCTCTCAATGGACCCATCGCCATCCTGCCCTCCACATATCACAGACCTCCTACAGACCTATACACCCTCCCGGTCACTGCAATCATCTACAGACCTCCTACAGACCTATACACCCTCCCGGTCACTACAATCATCTACAGACCTCCTACAGACCTATACACCCTCCCGTTCACTATAATCATCTACAGACCTCCTACAGACCTCCTACAGACCTATACACCCTTGCGGTCACTACAGTCATCTACAGCTGGACAGCTAACACTTCCTGACAGACCACAATGGGAGCCAGGGCTTTCTCCTACGCTGTACCCAAACTCACTCACTCCCCTCACACATCCATGCTCTCAAAAGTGTGTGTATTTTGCTGGAAAAACTTTTGTCAGTGGCTGTATTAGCCAGTGGAGATAGTTAACTGTATTAATTAATAACCAGTGGAGATAGTTAGCTGTATTAATTAGCGGATAGTTGACTCTATTAACCAGTGGAGATAGTTAGCTGTATTAATTAGCGGAGATAGTTAACTATTAACTGGCAGAGTTTTTTTTAACTCTATTAACTGGCAGAGTTAGTTAACTCTATTACCTCTTCTCTATTACACTAACTCCTTAATTTAACTCTTAACTCTTTCATTTAACTCTATTACCTCTACTCTATTACACTAATTCTTTAATTTAACTCTTAACTCTAACTCGTTAATTTAACTCTATTAACTCTATTAACTAACTCTCCTTACCATTGTAGTCTGACCCAGAGGAGATGGGTGTCACTGGATAAATCTACAGGGAAGGTCGGGTTGTGTGTGTGTGTGTGTGTGTGTGTGTGTGTGTGTGTGTGTGTGTGTGTGTGTGTGTGTGTGTGTGTAATCTCTCTCTCTCTCTCTCCCTTAGTTACGGTTGTCCCTGAGAGTCCTGTTCCTGAGGACACCACTGTGCGTCTCACTGCCCAGGTCACGCCTCTGTACGCTGTCTCCATAGCGACCTGGCTGTCCCCCGCAGGTGTAGCGCTGCGCTCGGAGAGGGGAGGTGTTCTGGGGGGGGCAGATGACCAAACTACCCCGCTTCAACCGCAGCCACCAGGGCATCTACACCTACACCACCCGTCCCCACGGCAACAGCCGCCCCAGCACCTTCCAGTTTGCCGTCAGCATCACCGCAGACAGTATGTGTGTGTGTATGTGTGTGTGTGTGTGAGAGAGAGAGAGAGAGAGAGAGAGAGAGAGAGAGAGAGAGAGAGAGAGAGTGTTTCAGCTGAGTGACAATCAGAATACCTTCCGATTTGACTCCAGACGTGAGTTTAGAAGGGACAGGACCTGCTCCTCATCTATCTCTCCCACCCTCTCTCTCTCTCTCTCTCTCTCTCTCTTTTTTTCTCTCTCTCAGTCTCAGGCCTATTAGCAGTGTGTGTGTGTGTGTGTGTGTGTGTGTGTGTGTGTGTGTGTGTGTGTGTTTGTAAGCAGGCATCTGAGATTATGAGTGAATTGCTGGGGTAATTAGATGAGTCAGGTGTTTAAGGGCTTATCCGGAAGGCATATACACACACACACACACACACACACACACACACACACACACACACACACACACACACACTCAGTTCAGGCTTATCATCTCAATTTCACAGCACTGACTCTCTTCTCTCTCCCCCTCTTTTTGCAGTGAATGAGGTGGCGAAGTTCCCTAACCAAACGTTTGGTAAGTGGATGTGTGTGTGTGTGTGTGTGTGTGTGTGTGTGTGTGTGTGTGTGTGTGTGTGTGTGTGTGTGTGTGTGTGTGTGTGTGTGCAGTTCTCCATAACCCTACATTTGATGGGTGGAAGTGTGTGTGTGTGTGGGTGGAAGTGTGTTTGTGTTGCTCACTCAGCAGGCTGTGGCTCAGGGGCCTAGAACCTTATCACAGAACCAACTGAGAACATAAGAACATAATCCCTATTGTTGCTGCGCCATCCTGCTCCTCTCTATGCCTTCTCTCTCTCTCTCTCTCTCTCTCCTCTCTCTTTCCCTCCTTTATCTCTCTCCCACCATTTCCCTCTCATTCTCTCCTCCTCCCTCTTTCTCTGTCCCCCTCTCTCTCTCTCTGTCCCTCTCTCTCTTATCTGTTTCCTTTGTTATCTCCCTCCTCCTCTTCTCTATTCTGTGAACTCTTCCCACCCTCTCTATCTCTCTCTTTCTCTCCCCCCTCCTCCTCTCTCTCTCTCTTTTTCTCTCTCCTCCTCCTCTCTATCTCTCCTTCTCTCTCCTCCTCCTCTATCACTCTCTCTTTCTCTCTCCTCCTCCTCTCTCTCCTCCTCTCTATCTGTTTTTCTCTCTCCTCCTCCTCTCTTTCTCTCTCCTCCTCCTCTCTATCTCTCTCTTTTTCTCTCTCTCCTCCTCTTTTTCTCTCTCCCCCTCTCCTCCCTCATGTTGTTGGCGTATTCTTCCCCACATCTCTCTGGCTTTAGTTTTGTGGGTTTGTTTCTCTCACTGCGTTCTGATTCTCTTTTCCAGTTCTACTGGCCAGTTCTCCTCTACGGTTCTCCTCTATTAGCCTGTTCTCTACGGTTCTATTAGCCAGTTTTCCTCTACGGTTCTATTAGCATGTTCTCCTCTACGGTTCTATTAGCCAGTTTTTCACTACGGTTCTATTAACCTGTTCTCCTCTACGGTTCTATCAGCCAGGTTTGTATGGTTCTATTAGCCTGTTCTCCTCTACGCTTCTATTAGCCTTTTCTCCTCTATGGTTCTATTAGCCAGTTTCCACTACGGTTCTATTAGCCTGTTCTCCTCTATGGTTCTATTAGCCTGTTCTCCTCTATGGTTCTACTAGCCTGTTTTCCTGTACAGTTCTATTAGCCTGTTCTCTTACATGTAATACATTGTTGCTTCAAAGGCAGGGCTTTGAACCTATTTTTTTTTCCAATCGGTTCGTTCCGAACAGAAACGGAATTATAACGTTTCCGGTTATGAGTTCCACCAATAAATTGACGCTCCCGAACCGTTAGAACAAAAAATACTGTTCCCGGAACGTTAATTTCGTTCCTGTCAGCTGTTTAATGCTATAGAATTATGTCACATCTTTCTCATCCAGCTTAAACCAAATGTAATAATATTACAACCATTATTACATAATAATAATTATATTAATAATAATAATAATAATAATAATTAAATAGGCCTACAATTATTTCAAATGTGTAGTTTATTGTTAAAAGAGAAAATTTCCACACAAACGTAACAACATTATTAAGACACATGGTTATGCAACTCGGGCAACAACTGTCGGGGGGAAAGGCCATCCAGTAGGCCTAATGTTCGCTAGTCCATCATTAACGTGGAGTCGACAAATATAGCTATTGATATTGTGTTTGGAATGAGCGTTTTAATTAACGATGGATCGTAATTTACCTCTTATTTAAGATGTGGAGTGTAGACTTTGTAATCCACCGCTCTCTCTCCATTCAGTCAGCGAATGTCTGATGTGATGTCACACAGGAAGTGAACCTCAGCCGTCATGGTAACGTGCGCAGGAAAATAATGACTTTTTTTTTTAGTATATTAGGCAACGAAAACTTTGAGGAAGGAAATAAAACCGGTATTAACCGGTTACCATTATTTTTAAATAAGTGTTCCTGTTCCAGAACATAAAAAATAATAACGTTTCCAGTTTAATTTCTGTTCCCTGTAAAATACAAAAAGTTCCCGGTTTTCGTTTTCGTTCCTTGAACCGGTTCAAAGCCCTGGTCAATGGACCTAACCATTTAGACAGCACTGCTGGAGGGACTGCTTTTACCTGCTTTTACCTGCGCAAATAAGCATGGGTATAAAATGTTTGGTTAGCTTAGCCACCCTTTAGCTTGGATTCCTCAACCTGCAAACAAGAAACACACAGCTCATTGTTCAACCCTAAAGATGCTACTGGTTATCCACCTGCTCCTTAGTTCCTAATCCTGTCATTCAATTAATTTCATCTACTCTATTCAACAATTCAGCTGTTTCAGCATATTACCGATGCCATTAAAACCATCTGGAAGAAAAATCAAACGACACCAAAAAAGAATTGAGTTGTCACTTTGCATCCTTCATGTGTTGAGCAAGCCGTTTTCAAGTTTGGGCAGAGCTGAACTGATTGTAACACCAAGACAACTTGACACATTATTAGGCAGTTCTCCTCTCCGGTTCTATTAGCCTGTTCTGTTACATGTAATACATTATTAGGCAGTTCTCCTCTCCGGTTCTATTAGCCTGTTCTGTTACATGCAATACATTATTAGACAGTTCTCCTCTCCGTTTCAATTGGCCAGTTCTCTCCACATGCTGTTCTGTCAGTGAGTTCTGTCTCAGTACTGTTTGTGTGTGTGTGTGTGTGTGTGTGTGTGTGTGTGTGTGTGTGTGTGTGTGTGTGTGTAGTATCACAGAGTTGTTGTCTTTTGAGTATTTGTTTGGGGGATTTCGACATCTGTATGTGTGTGTGTTTGTGTGTGCGTATGTGTGTGTGTGTGCGGTGTGTGGATGTGGATATGTGTGTGTGTGCTTGTGTGTGTGGGATGTGTGTGTGTGTGTGTGTGTGTGTGTGTGTGTGTGTGTGGATGTGTGTATGTGTGTGTGTGTGATGTGGATATATATATGTGTGTGTGTGTGTGTGTGTGTGTGTGTGTGTGTGTGTGTGATGTGTGTGTGTGTGTGTGTGTGTGTGGATGATATATGTGTGTGTGTGTGTGTGTGTGTGTGTGTGTGTGTGTGTGTGTGTGTGGATGTGTGTGTGTGTGTGTGTGTGTGTGTGTGTGTGTGTGTGTGTGTGTGTGTGTGTGTGTGTGTGAGTGTGTTAGTGGATGTGGATGTGGATATGTGTGTGTGTGTGTGTGTGTGTGTGTGTGTGTGCGGTGTGTGTGTGTGTGTGTTTAGGTCCGCTGTTGCAGCTGGTGTGCCACTCGCGGGCCACTGTGGTTCTAGAGTGCCCTCCGGTTCTGGGCGACTATGTGCTGCTCTACTGGCAGCAGGCCGACACCCAGAGCATGCGTCTGGCCTACGAGCACGACCGCTGGCGCCAGAGCTCCACCAATCACAGCGGGCTCTGCCTGCGGCTGCTGGGCCCCACCCCCCTGGTGGAGGAGGGACACCTCTCGTCCAATCAGAGAGAGCGGAACTCCTTTTCCTTCCAGCTGATGCCCGAACAGAGAGATGGGGGTGTGTTCCGCTGTGAGGTCTTCCTCAATGACCATGTCCACGTCGAGACAACGCAGCTCAGCGTAGTACACGGTAGTACACACACACACACATGCATGCACACACACACACACACACACACACACACACACACACACACACACACACACACACACACACACACGCATGCATGCATGCACACACACACACACACACGCGCATGCACACACACACACACACGTGTCTTCGCTCAGGAGGGCACAAGTTCACACTCTCACACCCAAGATCACATAACCGGACGAGATTTATTACACCTACCACACACATACACACACACAGTGTAAGAGCATGCATCTGTGTTTCTGTGTGTGTGTGTGTGTGTGTGTGTGAGAGAGTGTGTGCGTGTACAGTGTTGGACATGTTTAATTAATTCAAGCATCTATCATAATTGATCAGACACACACACACACACACACACACACACAACAAATGCATAGATATTATTCACATATGTATGTTCATATAATATATACAGCTCTCGGTGAGAATGCTGCACACACACACACACACACACACACACACGTTAGGATTCTCATTTAGCTCCATTATACCTACCGCCTGTTGCCGCTGATGGCTGTAATCTCCGCCCTTGCTGCCTTGGAAACGCTTCGGCTCCATTAGCCACAGATTGATGCTGCGCAGCACTGTTGCCGACGGCAGCCATCCGTCACTTCACTGTTCACTAATGCACATTTAACGCACGCGCACACACACACACACACACACGCACACACACACACACACACACACACACACACACAGACACACACACACCGCTAATGAATATATATTGTTTTAACCCCTTGCACTCCCCCTCTTTCTCTCTCCCTCTCTCCCTCTCTCAGTGTTTTCTTTCTCTTTCCTCCTCTATTCCCCCCCCCTCCTCTCTTTCAATTCCAAACAGCTTTATTGACAAAACTCAATTTGTATTGCCAAAGTGTTTTCTACACACACAAGTCCATACATGACATCACATTTGGGGGCAGCCGTGGCCTACTGGTTAGCACTTCGGGCCTGTAACCGGAGGGTTGCCGGTTCGAACCACGACCAGTAGGCACGGCTGAAGTGCCCTTGAGCAAGGCACCTAACCCCTACTGCTCCCCGAGCGCCGCTGTTGATGAAGGCAGCTCACTGTGCTGGGATTAGTGTGTGCTTTACCTCAGTGTGTGTACACTGTGTGCTGTGTCTGTTTCACTAATTCACAGATTGGGATAAATGCAGAGACCAAATTTCCCTCACGGGATCAAAAGAGTATATATACTTATACATGTACAACAGACAAGGCTAAGAGCAAGTGTCTCCTACTCATGCCCTCAGGTTCATTTGTGTGTGTGTGTGTTTCTTCAAGTGTTTAACTGATGGGGTGACTCCCTTTCTCTATTGCAGGCATCTCCATATATTGCTGGGACTCTGCTACCCTCCTGTTCCTCACCTAGTCATATTCTTAGAGTTTGATTGTTCTCAAACTTTTGAAAATCTGACTGGATTATTTTGAATTTAGGAAAGAATTTTTTTCAGAATATTTTCTTAAAATTAGCAGCATTTACTCCAAAGGTGAAACTCTGTTTCTACCATGCCTTCGGCTGCAATGGGTGCCCAGCTTCTCTTCTCTGGGCAGCCAGGTTGACCTGTGTCTATCTCTCTTCTCTGGCCAGCCAGGTTGACCTGTCTGCCTCTTTCAACAGACAGGCTGTGGTTGCTCAGTCTGTACCTGGTCAAGGTTTTGCTCTGTTCGATGTTAGACACTGTGGACAGATACAGATAGTCTGCCACAGTGTACTCTCTGTTTAGACCCAAATAGCATTGATGTTTATTTAGTCTTTTTGTTGTTTCAGTCCAACATGTAAGATAGTTCACTTTTTCTGTTTTTAATTTCGTTAATTTTATTTATTTAAAACTAAAAGAGTTTCTAATAAGAGTAGAGGTCAGAGATTTTCCAGAATTGATGATGGCTTATTTCTCAATTCTAATTAATAATGGGTATTGGCTAATTCAGCCCTGCATGCATACCACAACCCCCCCCACCACCACCACCACCACCATAGTGTTTGCTAAGCATAGTGTCTGTGTGTGTATGTCTCTCTGCTGTGTTCGCTATTAAGTATAATGTGTGTGTGTGTGTGTGTGTGTGTGTCCCTAGTGTTTGCTAAGCACAGCTCGACTGAGCTTATGGTCCTATGCTGCCTGTACTCTGAGTGGTCTCAGGTCCAGCGCGTGACGTGGACCCATCAGAACCGGACTCTGCAGTGGGAGACCACTAGTCCTGGCCAGATCAGAACCACCGTCTCCCACCGCCCAGAGGCGGCCGGCAGCTACACCTGCACCATCCAGCTGGAGAACGGACTCAATGCCTCCGCCCTCTACACCGTCACACTGCCCCCTACAGGTGAGAAAACACCACCACACTGCCCCCTACAGGTGAGGAAACACCACCACACTGCCCCCTACAGGTGAGGAAATACCACCACACTACCCCCTACAGGTGAGAAAACACCACCACACTGCCCCCTACAGGTGAGGAAACACCACCACACCGCCACACTGCCCCCTAGAGGTGAGAAAACCAGAGCCATATATAGAGAATAAAAAATATTTTGAGTTTTGAAATTCATGTATCATATCGCATACGTGTAATGCCAACCAGGGGTGTCACTAAGAGTGCAAAATATCCGGGGCTTTAGGAAATTTAAAAATTGGGCTGTTAAAGATGCAATTTCAACATAGTTTGAGAAGGAAAGGAAGGCCAATCGTTAGGTTCCTCATCATCATATTTTAATAACTAATAAAGCTAATTTTCCCTGACTAGATCTAGGCCTACTGAGCATATGGTATTTATGGGGCATTAAGAGAAAAAAAAAATCATCATTTAACTGAGACCTCACACTCAAACAATGTTTTATGCCCGTGACGTGATGAATGAATGCATCATTTTCAGGTGCTAGGCTACTCTAATCGCTAACTGTAAATTGATTAATCCAACACAACTCCTTTTTCAATTTTCAGTTTGCATGGAAATCATTGGTATGTTTGCCTAGGACTAGGCTACCTGTGGCTAGCCTGGCTCTTTCAGTCGGTTTATGGTAGCTTGCAGTGTTAAAAAAAGCCTGTTGACTACTGTACTAGTAGACTTAATGGAACAAGTTCATGGAAAACGAATGTTTATGAAGAATGTGATTCGATCCCGCAGAGCTAGGTAGGTAGGATACATAGGTAGGATATAGGTAGGATACATAAGTAAGTTTATCTCTTTAGTTATCCAAATGAAGTGTCTTAAAGCTAGCGAGGTACAGAGGCTGGCTACTAGCTAGTAACACAGACCATTAATTCAAAGCTAGAGCTGGTTTCCCCCCTCCAAAAAAACCTTCTTGTATCCATATTAACTAACTATACGCTGCAATAGTAGGCTATTAAACTCTAGACGGGCTCTGGTAATATCAGTTCGACAGAGGGGGGAAGAACACTGATGTTGAATTTGCAAATTCAACAAATTATTCCGACTACATAAGGAACGCCAGGTCTGCATTAGTAACAATGTTGCAGTTGTGGCTTCTGGACGTGGCGTTCGATTGGAACCTCATAAAAATCTCTGGGGCGATTTTCATCATTATTTTTTGAGGCACAGAGATCCGGGGCTATTCCCAGGACATCAGGGGCTATATCCTCGAATGCCCAGGTCTAACGACGTCACTGATGCCAACCATGCTTTCACTTTTCTCCTTACAGGTGATAGCACTGCAGTCTACACCACCACACTGCCCCCTACAGGTAAG
>NC_063201.1:23565126-23592626 GCF_017589495.1 Alosa alosa
ATGAGTGTGTGTTGGGGTGCTCTGTAGGCAAGTGTACGTCATCTAAGACTATAACCATATACATATTTAAATATCTTTGAATGTCATATTTTATATAGCACTGGAAACTAAAGTATATGTGTGTGTGTGCGTGTGCACTTGTGTACTGCACTGTATACTGCGTCAATTTCATATACATACAGAATAATTAACACTACTACATGCCATATACACATAGAACATTAGAACACCACTACATGTCATATACACATAGAACATTAGAACACCACTACATGTCACACACATATAGAACATTAGAACACCACTACATGTCACACACATATAGAATGTTAGAATACCACTACATGTCACACACATATAGAACATTAGAACACCACTACATGACACACACATATAGAACATTAGAACACCACTACATGTCACACACATATAGAACATTAGAACACCACTACATGTCACACACATATAGAACATTAGAACACCACTACATGTCACACACACATATAGAACATTAGAACACCACTACATGTCATACAAACATATAGAACATTAGAACACCACTACATGTCATACACATATAGAACATTTGAACACCACTACTCACACACATATAGAACATTAGAAGCGTTCCAGAAGCTCTGCGCTGAAGATCAAATGGATGTAAAGAACGTGTGATGTGAGTGAGCATGCACGCCTCAGTCTCCCTCCCCTTTCCACCCTCTTTTTCTCAAAGTCAAAGTGCTTTACTGGCATGAAGAATAGGAACTTGTATTATTAAAAAGGACAATGCATGTGAACACATTTCATATACATATCATTATCCATAACTCTCTCCCTCTCTCTCCCCCCTCTCTCTCTCCCTCTCTTCCCATGCCCCCTCCCTCCTCCCTCTCTCCTCTACAGCCTCCACAGGGTGCTGTTTACATGGTACGTGCTCTCTCTCTCTCCCTCTCTGTATCCAGTTTTATCTTCTCTCTCTCCTCTATTTGTGTCTGTCTTCCCAACATTAAAGTTATAAACTCATAAACATTAAAGTTATAAACTCATAAACATTAAAGTTATAAACTCTCCCCAGGATCTGAAGCCCACTGGAGGTGACTGTAATGTGTATAAGGAGCTGGACAGGTGAGACTGTAGTGTGTATATATAAGGAGTTGGACAGGTGAGAGTGTAGTGTGTATAGGGAGTTGGACAGGTGAGAGTGTAGTGTATATAAGGAGTTGGACAGGTGAAAGTGTAGTGTATATAAGGAGTTGGACAGGTGAGACTAGTGTGTATAGGGAGTTGGACAGGTGAGAGTGTAGACAGGATGTAAAGTGTTATTGTTTGTGGATGTGATAAGGAGGTAAATTGTTGCTGTTTGTGATTTCAGATATGATCAGTGTAAATAAAAACACTGCAGAGAAGAACCATCTCACACTCTTCCTGAACAGGAGCACAGGAACACTCTACATAAATACACACACACACACACTCACACAAACATGCATGATTGCATGCACAAACATGCATAATTTCATTTTTTTAATTATTTAACTTTTCTTTGATATTTTTTAATATTTGCCTGGTAACTTAAACACACACACACAAAATAAACACATAATGATGCTGTATCTGTTGTATTAACACACTTTATATGTCAATCACGTGATCATGTATCTTCTGTATGAAATTAACACATAAATAAACAAGTAAATAAACTGTGGGTCTCGGGGTCAGAGAGTTCATATTGAAAAACAGAGCACACACACAAATAGGCTCCTCTTTGAGTAACATACTTGGATGTCACATACATATACACACATACACACTCTGGACTGGATGGAAGATTCCAGCTGTTCCTGGTCTCCAGTACTTTATACATCACTGAGAGACACTGACTGAGAAGTGTGTGTATGTGTATGTGTATATATCATCATTGAGGCAGACTGAGAAGAGTGTGTGAGAGTGTGTGTTTGGCAATAGTCATCTTCAACTGTAACTTTACAGTAGTGATGTTACCCATGAACCCCCTGCTTTGAGGCGTGTATCGAAGACATGAACCAATTTGGAATGGAGCTTTGTATCGGAGCTTGATTCGTTTTGTGATAATCACGTATCCAGTGACGTCCGAAGCTTTGTTTCACACACACCCATGTGATTGCTTCTAAATTGAATTCAAAGCTTTAAAGTTGCACAACACGTGGCGCGCCTTTGTGGGTTGTTGAAGGAGAGTCAACAGAGTCAAGAGTGCTGCTGGCATGAACGCTAGCAGCCTGGGCTTTTAGCTCGATTGTCAGCACGCTCGACTCCCGATCCGAGGTGCTGCTGTTTCGCGGGGTCGAGTCCAGGCGTGTGCAGGCCTGAATTGCGCAGTTTCAACACAACGCAGGTTACAGTTGGTCTAGGCTATGTAGAAATGTGTGTGCAATGTGCATGCCCATTCTTCATGCATCTCCCTCCTAAATTTATTTATTTGTTTACAAACCCAAGAAATGTTCACAGCCAAAGTACTACCTTTATTGTTTTTTGTAGAGAAGGCAATTGCAGGGTCCCAAATAGGCTTAGTTATTTATTTATCCATTAATTCATACTTAACATTTATTCATTTTCGACTCAAAAACATTCATGGCTAATGTGTGTGAAACAATTCGTGACACAATGCTATCCTAACTTTCACCAGCAGAGGTCCTCATAGAGCTCTGAAGCTTTGAGTACTGAACCTTTTTTCCATACAATTGGATTGAAAGCTTCATTGGTTCAGAAAGTTTCAGTTCACCATCACTACTTTACAGTGCAGTCAAGTTTTCTAATGAGTTTTGCACTCAATGGCAGCCTGAAGCGGCTTCACATCGTACATGCAAGCGGCAGCGCTGCGCTATATGAAACATATTATTGTCAACGGCCTGCATGCTCAAGAGCTGGCCTGCCGCTGCGCTGAGCAATGTGATCTCCCCTTGAACCATTTAGTACTGATGAAGCTTTGGTGGTGTGTAGATTAAGTATAAGTAAGTATACTCTTTTGATCCCGTGAGGGAAATTTGGACCCTTTTTTTTTGGTTATCCCAATCCGTGAATTAGTGAAACACACACAGCACACAGTGAGGTGAAGCACACACTAACCCAGATGCTACAGCGGCCTTGCTCAAGGGCACTTCAGCTGTGGATGTAGAATAGGAGAGCACTGCTCAACCACTTTCCCCACCCACATTTTTCCTACTGGTCAGGGAATCGAACCCGATCGATCACAAGCCCGAAGCCCTAACCATTAGGCCACGGCTGCCCCCTAGTAGTGGGAAAATTTGGTGTGTAGATTAGTGATGGGCAAATGAAGCACTGGTGTGTAGATTAGTGATGGGCACTGATGGGCAAATGAAGCTTTGGTGAAGCACTGACCCACTGAGAACAATTGTTTTCGAAAATGGGTTCATTACTTGAAGCTTCAGTAACTGCGACCTCTCCTGGTGAAGTGCCAAGGCTGCACTCGGCAGTGGACTGGAGGCTCTAAGACTAGTGAAATAAGAATGGGATATCATTCTTTTTACAAGTACAAGATTGATGGATTAGTGTATTGTGTTATTGGGTAAAGCAACCTTCGGAGCAGTGGTTTAAATGGAATAGTAGTTAATGGTTTGAAGCACGTATCGACTCTTCAGTGTCAGACACTATTACTATTTAGTGACCGGGATTTAAGGCAGTGACATCATGTTGGATTTCCGTAGGCCTACTGTTTTGCATGAAGTTTGAATGTGAAAATGTCTGAGTGTCACTGACTGAGGGTTATTTCAATATTGTTTATTTTAGATATCGTTTTTTTATTTTACTAGTTCACAATCATAAAAACTGCAACGAATGACGTCACCTTTTTTGTTTGTTTCGCCTTTTTCGCAGGCGTTAGTTTTGGACCGTACGAGTTTCCGTTGACATCAACCGAGTAGAATGGCCGGCCCGATATGGTATCGCTATCTCTTTGGGCCCAATCTTAATCGCACTCACCGCTCACCGGAGACTGCCAGGCCCGACGGAAGGGTCGCGAGAAGGGTATGATTGTGTGTTGTCTCTTGCGAGTGATAGAACACCCCCGGTAAGACGACCAGGGTGCACACAGCTGAATATTGCGCAAAACGCGCTAGCCTGCGTTTGACGTTAGCCGTCCTAGCTAAGTGCGGAAGTGTTATTAAAAGCAAAAGCGTTCAGCAGTGCTGAATGACCCAGAGGAATGCATCGGATAGATGATATAGCTAGTGACAACATCTGCTCTACTTTCAGCGTGGTCGTATCTCTTATGTTATTGAATGCATTACATAGCTAACAGTTAGCTTGTGGATTATGGCATGTAGCATAGGTTACAGGGTTGTTTTGAATGAAGGTCTATCATTGACTGCTCTAACTGACGCGTTGTGGGTCGTCTTCTGTGTCCAGGGATGGCCCTATCAGCCGCGGAGCCTGGAGAAGCACGCCGACAGCATCCTGGGCTGGGTAAGTTGATGTCAAGTCACGGTAAGTTACCGTGCATCTTCCCTATCATCGTGAGTTGACGTCAGTCACGGTAAGTTACCGTGTATCTGCGCTATCATCGTGAGTTAGCTCCACTGCGAATGAACTGCCAGCTATGTTTCGGGTGTCTGCCCGCATTATGGCACGTGACGTGGGGGTGGGACCCATTGTCTGTCTATATAGGACATTTACAAACACATAACGTGTGTGTGTGTGTGTGTGTGTGTGTGAGAGAGAGAGAGAGAGAGAGAGAGAGAGAGAGAGAGAGAGGTGTATGCACCATGCACCATGCAGGGGTCACATTTTAACAGGACATTTTGGTCAGAGCTGAACAGGACATGATATGCCAGTGGATATGGCTTACGTTTACCTGGTTATGTCATGTCCTTGACTACTGTGTGTGTGTTTGTTTATAGGCCTCAGCTCTCTGGTCCCTGTCCTACTACAGCTCCCCCCTGCTGCTGTGTTACCTCTACAGGAAGGGTAAGGGGGCGTGTGTGTGTGAGTGTGTGTTGCAGGGTATATCTGCAGCAATAAGCTGGTCCTGGTGAGCTGATACGTTGGTATTGTGCTAGTCTGTAATAGTGTGTATGTGTGTGTTGCAGGGTATATCTGCAGCAATAAGCTGGTCATGGTGAGCCGGTATATTGGTATTGTGCTAGTCTGTAATAGTGTGTGTGTGTGTGTTTGCAGGGTATATCTGCAGCAGTAAGCTGGTCCCCTTTAGCCAGTATGTCGGCACCGTGCTGGTCTGTCTGTTGGGCGTGGCCTGTCTGAGAGGTGAGTGGACCAATCACTGTTAAGCACTTCTGTAACCACGACTACACAGGGTTCCAGTCAGAAATAAAAAAACAGCGTCTTGTTTTGCAACCTCCAGGCTGGGGTCGCTGGAGAAACTCTGAGTATGTCCAGTTCATTACCATCCTGGAGGAGACCAGGAAGAATCACATACCCAGCAACAAGGTGTGTGTGAGTGTGTGTGAGTGTGAGTGTGTGTGTGAGTGTGTGTGTGTGTTTGTAAGGGGTGTATGTATCTGTGTGTGCAGGTAGATGGCTTTGTGATTGTGTATTTATACAGTAGTATGCACATGTTTATATACTGTGTGTGTGTGTGTGTGTGTGTGTCTCTCTCTCTCTGCAGAAAAAGTTGGCTAGTTACGACTTCGACTTCTCCCACTGGCCAGCAGACTTCAACTGGAAAGAAGTTAGCAACCCGTGAGTTCCGTTTGTGTGTGTAGAGGCTGGTATGGTCTATGTAAAAAGTAGAAGACCTCAACTTGTGATAAAGACTATATGCTCTAGTTTGTATTACATGCAATGCTACACCACGCTACATGCTACTGTAGCATTGCTACACCACGCTACATGCTACACCACACTATACACTAACACCATGCAAACGTTACTCTACACGGAAACATCACGCTGCACGCAAACACCACGCTATCTGTAACACCACATTACATGCAAAGACACACTACACACTAACACCATGGAACACGCAAACACCACGCTACACGCAAACATCATGCTACACTGGTATACGCTAACACCATGCTACACGCTAACACCATGCTACACGCTAACACCATGCTACACTCTGGTATATGCAAACACCATGCAACACCATGTTACACGCAAACAGCATGCTACCCTATGGTACACGCAAACACCATGCTACACTATGGTATACGCAAACAGTATGCTACATGCAAGCACAATGCTACATGCAAGCACAATGCTACGCTATGGTATACGCAAACACCATGCTACACGCAAACACCATGCTACACTATGGTATACACAAACACCATGCTACACTATGGTATACGCAAACACCATGCTATACCATGCTACATGCAAACACCATGCTACATGCAAACACAATGCTACACTATAGTATACGCAAACACCACACTGCACCATGCTACATGCAAATACCATGCTACACTATGGTATATGCAAACACCATGCTACACCATGCTACACGCAAACACAATGCTACACTATGGTACACACAAACACCACACTACACCATGCTACATGCAAAAACCATGATACATGCAAACACCATGCTACACTATGGTACACGCAAACAGCATGCTACACCATGCTACACCATGCTACACGCAAACACCATGCTACACCATGCTACACCATGGTATACGCAAACACCACGCTACACACTAACAGGGAAGCTACACCAGGCACGTAGCTGAAGCGCTCCGGTCACGTTGCGTCTGCTGCAATTAGCTTCCACTATAATCAATGGAAATAGCTACACCAGACGTGATAGCGACGCGTACGTTCAAATAAAATAGACCAGTGTTCTAAAATGGATTTTACGCGTCGCGGACGGAACGTTTCAGTTACGCGCCTGGTGTAGCTTCCCACTAACACCACGCTACATACAAACACCACTCTAATGCTAATGCTGACTTTTCTGAAGGATGAGGAAGTTCTCAATACATAGATTCCTATAAAACTGCTAAAAACATTAACATCCACCTTAACATTACAAGTGTGCAATACATTAACATCTATACATTTAGCAGACGCTGTCCTGACTTTGTCTCCACAGGAAGTTGTCTAAAGGGGGCGTGTCTCTGCTGAAACCTGAGCCACGACACAGAGGAGCAGCCGACAGCATCCTCAACACAGTCCGCACACTCCCCTGCCACATCATCAGGTACACACACACACACACACACACATAAACATGCTCCCCTGCCACATCATCAGGTACACACACACACACACACACACACACACACACACACACACATAAACATGCTCCCCTGCCACATCATCAGGTACACACACACACACACACACACACACACACACACACATAAACATGCTCCCCTGCCACATCATCAGGTACACACACACACACACACTCCCCTGCCACATCATCAGGTACACACACACACACACACACACATACACATGCTCCCCTGCCACATCAGGTACACACACACACACACACACACACTCCCCCCCTGCCACATCATCAGGTACACACACACACACACACACACACACACACACACACACACACACTGTCAAGCTCTATGGAATGGAAAGATACTGTTGTGATCTAGCGTGTGTGTGTGTGTGTAGTTTCCTGATCGCACACTCGTTTGGGAGGAGGATGTTGTATCCTGGTTCAGTGGGGCTCCTGCAGAAAGCCATGAGACCCATGCTGCAGCAGGGACAGGCTCGCCTGGTAGAGGAGGTACACACACACACACCACACACCACACCACACCACACCACACACACACAACCCTTACACAGAAACACTGGGTTTCACCCTGCAGTATTCTCTGGTCTTTGTTCCCAGAGAGTAAATGATCTCTCTCTCTCTCTCTCTCTCTCTCTCTCTCTCTCTCTCTCTCTCTCTCTCTCTCTCTCTCTCTCTCTCTCTGTCTCTTGCACACACACACAGGGATTAATGATATTTAAATTGTCAGTAAATAACTTTCTTTCTCTGGTCCAGCTCAACGGTCAGAGGAGCAAGTTGATTGCGTGTGATGGGAACGAGATCGACGCCATGTTTGTAGATCGCCGCTCAGAGGGGGGAGCCAACGGGAAAACTCTAGTAAGGCGTGTGTGTGTGAGAGAGAGAGAGACTTTGTGTGTGTGTGTGAGAGAGAGAGAGACTGATTGTGTGTGTGTGTGTGAGAGAGAGACTGATTGTGTTTGTGTGTGTGTGTGAGAGAGAGACTGATTGTGTTTGTGTGTGTGTGTGTGTGAGAAAGAGAGACTGAATGTGTTTGTGTGTGTGTGTGAGAGAGAGAGAGAGAGAGAGAGACTGATTGTGATTGTGTGTGTGTGTGTGTGAGTGAGAAAGAAAAAAGAGACTCTGTGCTTGTGTGAGACTGTGGGTCTATACGAAACGGGAAAAAATGCCTTATAAGATAAGGATATCTAACATGGGGACGAGGCATGTCCAAATCAAATATTTCTGTGAAATGCTGCCTTAAATTTCTGTGAAAATATTTCTGTGAAATGCTGACGAATTTTGAAGGCAGCGTAGATGTATCCTTCATGCTGCCTTCAATGTCCAAAATTCTATTTAATTATCAGCAGCTACAGTACTGCAGTTATGCTAGACCACTGGCTGAGCCACCTGGGAGAGGTAGAGAGAGCGACTCTGTGCTTGTGTGAGCCTGTGTGTGTGTGCGCAAGAGAGCGACACTGTGTGTGTGTGTGTGTGTGTGTGTGTGTGTATCGGCTCTAAATGTGTGTGTCTGACAGGTGATTTGCTGTGAGGGAAATGCTGGTTTCTACGAGGTCGGCTGCATGAACACTCCATTGGAAGGTAAGTTGTGTGTGTGAGTGTGTCAGGGGTGTGATTCTTCCGTTTTTTTCGACTTGAAAATGAGACCCACGCAATTCGTATAGATCTGCTGAGTTTTTTTAAAGGGGGGGGGGGTCTGTCGGTCAGAGGTAAGCTATATTTCTGTATAACACAGGCTATTGTTATGTAGGCTATAACAGGCCGCTGATAATATCACGCCGCAAGTAGTGTATTCCGTTTTCTAGTGGATTTCATTGCAAGTAAAAGTAGACGGGTTCATCAGCTGCGTTCTGAAGAATGCTTGATTCAAGTTCAGTGTGTGTGGCAAACTAATTTCTCAGCAGAAGCCATGAAACGGTGAAGGTCAACAAATTGTTTTAAAAAGACATCATATATGAAGTTGTTTTTTTCTCGCTTTGGCTTTGCATCGGGTTCGCTGTCAGGATTTTCCGATAATGAATCTTGTGATGCTGATATTGAATTTTTATTTCTGGTGTGTAAGCTGTGCTTGAAGTTAACTGTGACAGACTAGCCTAAGGTCTTCATAGTTTTAACACCAAGCCTGTCTACCTTAGGCCTGTCTACCTTAGGCCTACTACATTGTTTAGTTAACACCTTGTCATTTCGCGTTTGTCCAGCCGTTCACCTCCGTGAACCTTGCGCCCCTTGTCTAAAACATATTTCAGGATGCCATCTCACCATGAGAAAACGTAACATTATGGGTACCAAGAGATCAAAGCTTTGGCATGCTTAGTAAACATTGGTCTTGCACATAATATTGAGCTGAATATTTAGTGGAAATAGCCTACTGTAGCATTGTGCTGATAGATAAAAAGTCGCCTATTTAACCTTTTAACACTGTTCGTTGCTACCCCGCTTAATTTACTGTTTGCGGTCAAATTTGACCGGACAGTTTTAACTGCTCTTATTTTAAATTAAAAATGTACACTTTAACAATAGTAATAATAATATTTTTTATAATTTTTAAAATTTGTATATATTTTTAAGATTTGTTGCCTCAATGGATGTTGGTATCGTAGTCAGGGCACATACTCAACCATAGTGCTGGCATTCTTTAAAACTTCATGAAGCACACTCATGCACTTCACACATACAGGTGCCCCTTGTATATCCTTCCATCCACTGTTCATCACAGACACAGGGTGCATCACTAATGCATCACCTTTCCATGGGGGCTCTCATACAGGGGTCAACCTGACCTAAGGGTCCCTCATACAGCTATTACTTTGAGCACACTTCCTTTAGCATCACAGCAAGCCCTTTCACTTCTGGCATTATGTAGCAACAGGAGAAAGCAGTCACCCCACCTGCCCTCAAACCCCAGTATAAAACCTGCACTCTGCATTTGATTTGTAGAGCGCTTTATCATGTAGCCTACTCAAAGCACTGAACATTGTAGGGTAAAAAAGGGAGGCAGGCAGGATTAAAAGAACGCTTTATCGTGTACTCAAAGCACTGAACATTGTAGGGTAAAAAAGGGAGGCAGGCAGGATTAAAAGAACGCTTTATCGTGTACTCAAAGCACTGAACATTGTAGGGTAAAAAAGGGAGGCCGGCAGGATTAAAAGAACGCTTTATCGTGTACTCAAAGCACTGAACATTGTAGGGTAAAAAAAGGAGGCCGGGCAGGATTAAAAGAACGGCTTTATCGTGTACTCAAAGCACTGAACATTGTAGGGTAAAAAAGGGAGGCCGGCAGGATTAAAAGAACGCTTTATCGTGTACTCAAAGCACTGAACATTGTAGGGTAAAAAAGGGAGGCAGGCAGGATTAAAAGAACGCTTTATCGTGTACTCAAAGCACTGAACATTGTAGGGTAAAAAAGGGAGGCAGGCAGGATTAAAAGAACGCTTTATCGTGTACTCAAAGCACTGAACATTGTAGGGTAAAAAAGGGAGGCAGGCAGGATTAAAAGAACGCTTTATCGTGTACTCAAAGCACTGAACATTGTAGGGTAAAAAAGGGAGGCCGGCAGGATTAAAAGTAAAAAGAAAGAAGAACGCAATAAGGAGGCGCACATTAAGTGTACAGGCAGTTGCAAGTGTGGAAAGAAACAGACATATGCCATAATTACAAAGTAAAGTAGCCTATTACATATTTATAACTCTACAACAATACATTTGCCAGTTTACTTACAAGTGCGTGTGTGGAGATGTCGTTCATCTCCTTGATGAAAATTATACTCTTTCCCATTCATTTCCTATGACGGTCATTTTTGACCGTAAACAAAAAAAGTGTGACCAAGTTGAATAAATCACTCAAAATTCAAAGAAATTAGTCACATATCATAAGTCCTTGAGGCAATCTGAGGAAAAATGGCATATTTATGGTACAGGGAATGTATAAATCGGTCATTTTTGACCGGAACAGTGTTAGAGGGTTAAAGGCACAGTCTGCATTTTAACCCTAGCGCTCCATTTAGTTAGCCTGGAAAATCCAGACCCTGATAATCTAGAAAGATTAAGGGTCTGGCAAAGAACAATGTAATTGCCTAACTTTCGAGTGACAACAAGCATACATTTAAAATCTCACTGCACGAATTGGATAACACTAGACCATGTTTACTCTGAATGATTTCGGACTTCGACGCAATTGGATAACACTACGACCAATGTGTACTGGCCTCCAACGTTGCAGCGCTGACTTCATCAATTTAGCTGGTTCCCCGGAATGTTGGGGTAAAAGTAACGTGCATCATTGTTCTTTGCTAGAGTGTCTCGCAGAGACAATTCCATTGTGCTCTTGCGAGAACTCTGGATTTCCAGGGTACCATTTAGTGTGTGTGCGCTTGTAAAACTAGTGTTGTAGCCGCTCAGCCTACACAATCCTGGCGCAGTAGCTTAAAACAGTTAGAGCCTACCATTTATTTTAGGAGGAGAGGTGTAGGACCTACAGTGTTACTTTGGGAAGAGAGGAATTGATGTAATTTGATTCTCTTTGGAACTGAAATATTAACAACCTTCAAGTTGCAACCTCTTCAATCAGCATCAATATCAGTATCACATGATTCACTATTTTGTACATAGGCCCAGAGGACTGTTAGGGGGCAGGCTATATTATCATCAAGTAGGCCTATAGTAAATAATTTAGTCAACATTTTAACTCAATGTTGGTTTAAGTCATAAACAAAACATGTTATAAATTGAAAAAATCCATGGTTCTGCGTCACTGTTGGCAAAATGATCATGATGGCCTATATATTTGGTAGGTGATGTAAATATATATGGTAGTCAACACACTACACTACACTACACTACACTAAAGTACTCAAACCATCGGGGGGGGGGGTCACTATGTGCTAAGTATATTTTCCTTTTTTTTACCTTTGTCAATTGGGTAGGGGGTGTGTTATCATTTCGCAAATAATTTGTGTTTTGTTTTATTTTTACATCAGATATAACCTTTGTGTCTGTTGGGCAGAAAGATATTCTGGGGGGCTCTATATGGGCAGCCATGGCCTACTGATTAGTGCTTCGGACTTGTAACCGGAGGGTTGCCGGTTCGAACCCCGACCAGTAGGCAACGCTGAAGTGTCCTTGAGCAAGGCACCTAACCCCTCACTGCTCCCCGAGCACTGTTGTTGCAGGCAGCTAACTGCGCCGGGATTAGTGTGTGCTTCACCTCACTGTGTGCTGAGTGTGTTTCACTAATTCACGGATTGGGATAAATGCAGAGACCCTCACAGGATCTAAAGAGTATATATACTTATACTTATACTTACTTACTTATATATATATGTGTGTGTGTGTGAGTGTTTATGATGTAATGTGGGTGTGGGGCTCTATGTGAGTGTGTGTAAGAGGGGCTCTCTGTGTGGGGGGCTCTGTGTGTGTGTGTGTGTGTGTGTGTGTTTCTGATGTAATGTGTGTGTTGAATGCAGGAGGATACTCCGTTTGTGTGTGTGTGTGTGTGTGTGTGTGTTTCTGAAATAATGTGTGTGTGTGGGGCTCTATTAGGGGTCAGCCGATATGCATTTTTTAAGGCCGATACCGATATTGATATCTATGACTTAGCATGGCGGATAACCTATATTTGGCCGATATTCTGGGCCGATATTCATTGATCTGTTGCAATAACAAAATTGCATACTGAATTTGTTTGAACACTTCCATTAGAAAAAAGGGCAATATACAGAGTTAAAGATGGTTTATTGAGTAGATGTAAATCCCTTTACACCTTAAATGTACTAAAAGTAGGCTACAAATACAAACAGGCTGATATGGGTTAGGCTACTAGGCTTCTAGGCTCTTCACACTGACAGGCTGCAGAGCAGAGGCAGGCACTGTCTGGGAAACACGCCACAAAATTAGTGACAGTAAATTTGAACCAGCTGTATGTTGGATTAAACACAAAAAGGCACATTTGGACAAATATCGGCAAAACCGATTTGAGTTGGCCGATATTAATATATATGATTATAAATGCCAAAAAATGTGTGTGTGTGTGTTGGGTGCAGGAGGATACTGTGTGTGTGTGTGTGTGTGTGTTTTCTGTGTGTGTGTGTTTCTGATGTAATGTGTGTGTTGGGTGCAGGAGGATACTGTGTGTGTGTGTGTGTGTTTCTGATGTAATGTGTGTGTTGGGTGCAGGAGGATACTGTGTGTGTGTGTGTGTTTTTGTGTGTTTCTGATATAATGTGTGTATGTGTGTTTTTGATGTAATGTGTGTGTTGGGTGCAGGAGAATACTCTCTCTCTCTCTCTCTCTCTCTCTCTGTGTGTGTGTTTCTGATGCAATGTGTGTGTGTTGGGTGCAGGAGGATACTCTGTGTGTGTGTGTGTGTGTGTGTTTCTGATATAATGTGTAGTAGCGTTTAAGTTTTTCCAATTTTGTCTACTACTTGTGGCTGAGTGGATCCTAGTCTTGACGCGTGTTTGAAATGATGAGGAGTAGTGGTTTGTTCCAAGTCGGTCCCTTCTGACCATTTATTGTTGACAGTTTGTTGTAAAGAAAAACAAATAAATACACTATAAGGCTTTCTATTAAAGTCCAAGCTTTAGTCAGCACAGCAGCACGGTCAAAAAACTGTGCTCAGCCACGCCCGCATGCTGCGGCCTACAGCTCTTAAGGTCATCCCCCTGGGGCTCCACCTTCAGCAACCTCCTCCAGGATCCTGTAGGTGGGACAGACAGACCTGTGCCCATACTCAATCAACCACTCTCACATACATACGCACACAGACATGCACACACACACTTACTCCGGCTAATAAACAAAGAAAATATAAGAATTAACATGAAGCTCAATTTGGCTCCTACATAATGTGTGTATGTGTGTTTTTGATGTGATGTGTGTGTTGGGTGCAAGAGGATACTCTGTGTGTGTGTGTGTGTGTGTGTGTGTGTGTTTCTGATGTAATGTATGTGTGTGTGTGTTTCTGATGCAATGTTTGTGTGTGTGTTTGTTTCTGATGCAATGTTTGTGTGTGTGTTTCTGATGGTGTGTGTGTTTCTGATGTAATGTGTATGTTGGGTGCAGGAGGATACTCTGTACTCGGTTGGAACCATCCTGGATTTGGAGGAAGCACAGTAAGTGCCAGTAACCTCTTTCTCTGTCACACACACACACACACACACACACATACTCTCTCTCTCACACACACACACACACACACACATCTCTCTCTCTCACACACACACACACACACACACACACACACACACACATAAACATACTCTCACACACACACACACGCTCAGAACCTCCAAAAGTGATGTGAATGTCACCCAGGTTTTGTGTATCGTATTGCTGTGTGAGATATGTGTGTGCTTTTGACTCGGCTGTGTTCGTTTGTGTGTGTGGTGATGGTCTCATAGCGTTCAGATACACACACTCACACACCCTCCACTCTTCATCCAGGGCGTGCCGTTCCCTCAGAACGAGGCCAATGCCATGGACGTGGTCATCCAGTTTGCCGTGCACAAGCTGGGCTTCCAGCTCACTGACATCGTCGTCTACGCCTGGTCCATTGGCGGATTCACAGGTACCCACCCTAGCCACCACTACACCTGACAAGCTTATTACCTGCACAGGTAAACACCACCACTACACCTGACCAGCTGAATACCTGGACAGGTAAACACTAATTACTATGGCTGTCACGATTTCGTCGAAATGCACAACTTTAATCCAAATCCACAACTTTACAATAAATAGATAAATAAAACTAATATGGGTAGCATAAAACATATAGAAGAGTTGTAAAAACAGTGTAAAGAGATGTGCAAATTATACAGGCTTGTTAGGAGAACCTTTTTTCCTGAGATACTGGTTCAGGGATGTCATGTCAGTCATTCATGTCAGTAAACATTAAAGCTAGAGTCCAAGATGACTTTAAGGCAGAAAATGCACACTAACAGTGCAATATTCCGTGAACACAAACGTTGTGTCTCTTCGGCGTGTGCTATAACAGTCAAATTATCATTCTGTGTTATTTCAGTTCTCTATGTTCATGTCTAGTTGTCTGTTCTGTTGTCTAGTAGCCTAGCTTGCGGTAGGAACATTTTTCAAAATAGAAAAACGGTCTCAAAATAAAAGCCCCCCAAAACAGAAAACATTAAAAAAAGATCGAAAATCAAATTGAATTGTGACCTAAAATTAAAATTTAAATAGAATCGAGGATTTGGAGAATCGTGACACCCCTACTAATTACCTGCCCGATAAACAGCTTGTTAAATATCTGCAGATTGAGCATCTCAATGTTAAAACACACCTGAGCGTCACATGTTTAATACACACTTTCCTGCCATTAAATCCTTCGACTTCAGACAGGCATTCTTTCCTGGTAGCAGTGCTCACTTGTCATATGTAATTGTGTGTGTGTCCTCTAGCTAGCTGGGCAGTGATGTCTTACCCAGAAATCAAAGCTCTGGTGCTGGATGCCTCCTTCGATGACCTTCTGCCCCTCGCCCTCAAGGTCATGCCTGACAGCTGGAGTGAGTCCAGGGTCAAAGGTCAAACATGGCCGACCCTGTTTCCTGTTTCGGGTGCGCTGGGTCTTATTGCTGCTTTAGTCGAAACATCAGATCTAATGTGTGTGTTTGTTTCTTGTCTGTGTGTGTGTGTGTGTGTCCGTCCGTAGGGCCATTGGTGACATACACAGTGAGGCAGTACATGAATCTGAACAATGCAGAACAACTCTGCAAGTATGTTAGCCATACACACATACAGCCACTTTATTTATTTTAATAAGCCACTGTTAACTTTTTTGTGATGGTAATTCACCCTTCGCTAAGCCACACCCGAAAACCGCCACAGGCCAATCGTGGCTTAGCAACCCGTCACTAGGCACGGGAGGTCTGACAAGCTTTTCGAGTTTTGCAATGTTAACCTATGGAGACTGAAGGCCTGTGGGTCACGAAGGGCATTATTTGGATGTGTGGTGCCCTAACCCACGTAAAGACACAGTGAAATAACATGTTACACTATAGAAACATGATATAATTAGGAACACATATTGTTCTAACTATAAAAAAAAATGGCATATTGCATGATATTTCCATAACCGCGAGATACACGCTTCAGGATAACGGCAAGAAGTTGTTAACAGACGTTCACCAAGATGTATAGCCCATCAGCAATCTATTTAAAATAACACCCATTTGAAGTACCATCCATGATATGTTGTCAAATATTGAAGTTGTGGGAAGTACATAGCTTAAATGCTATGTTTCTTTCGTCCCCCATGCCTGTTCCATTCATTCTGGCCAGGAGAGTCGAATGAAACAAAACGCACATTCGACTTCTGCTTAAATAACTCATGAACGGTTTTGTTCAGAGATGAAATTCCAACTGTATTTGACAGAGGACAGATGTAGGTTGCTAGTGACAAAATATTAGCTTTCAGTGTGGTACGATGTCTTTGTAAATTACATTTCATCGAAAAGTCCCGGTTCTCCCCCTATGTAATAGACGTGCAGGTTCCTAAAGCTTGTCAGGCATAGCAACAGTAACTAAGGAGGGACTTAGCGAAGGGTGAATTTGCCAGTAAATAGTGAACATGTGAGTAACGTCTCCAGTTAATAGTGAACATGTTAATAGTGAACATGTGAGTAACGTCTCCAGTTAATAGTGAACATGTGAGTAACATCTCCAGTTAATAGTGAACATATTAATAGTGAACATGTGAGTAACGTCTCATGTTACTAGTGAACATGTGAGGAATGTCTCCTCTTTTTTGGCAGGTACCAGGGACCGGTTCTGCTCATCAGGAGAACCAAAGATGAAATCATTACTACCACGTACGGTCCCCCCCCCCCCCCACAAACACACACGCACGCGCACACACACACACACACACACACACACACACACGCACATTCTGACATTTATGTGTGTATGTGTGCACCCACAGGGGTCCAGAAGACATCACCGCCAACAGGGGCAACGACCTGCTGCTCAGACTACTCCAGTTCAGGTGAGGATACACACATACACACACACACACACACACACACACACACACACACACACACACACACACACACACACACACACACACACACACACACAGAGAGAGAGAGACTATTCCAGTTTAGGTGACTTTGTACACAAATACACACCCACCTCCAGGAGGGTATTCCATTAAGCAAGCTAAAGGCAAATCCTGGCTTATTTCGATAAGTCTTAAAAAGTAAGTATATAAGTATTCATACTCTTTTGATCCCGTGAGGGAAATTTGGTCTCTGCATTTATCCCAATCCGAGAATTAGTGGAACACACTCAAACACACTTGTTTTGTTCAAGCGGGAGGCCAATGATACTTGCGATTAATTCCAAACCATGATCCCCGCTTAAATGTATGCCTTCATCCTTGGCTAATGACTTTCAAGTAAAAATGCTGTAGATTCCTCTAGTTTTCCCTTACTTGTGCAACATCTATCCCCTTCTCATCAATCTACTGTGTTGGGTTACTTTTCTATACGTGCACGAGCAGAAATGCGAGCTGCCCTAGGCCTCGATTGAATAAACGAGGTCAAGATGCAGAAAACTTGAGTTAGTGGAAGGTCCTGAGTCTCTAGTTCAAGCCAGGCTATTTCTGTTTAGCGCCACTTTAATTAGCGACGTTGATGGGATACCCTCCAGTTCAGGTGAGGGGCTGCCTCAATACACACACACACACAGGGAAATCAAAACAGTTAGCTTTATAAATAATGGTTGATTTGTCTCACTTTCACATACACACACTTCGTCCCTACACTGTCATGCATACATACACTTCCTTACACACACACACACACACACACACTGTGTTCCAGGTACCCAAAGATCATGACAGACGAGGGGGTGGCATCCGTCAGACAGTGGCTGGCAGCAGGATCACAATTGGAGGAGGGTAAGCTGTGTGTGTGTGTGTGTGTGCTAGTGTTGTCACAATACCAAAATTATGACTTCGATACAATACCTGGTGCTCGATACTGAAACGATACCAGGGCAAAATCCTAAAATATCTGGAAAAGAAAGGACGCAGACATCCTCCAAGTGCATTGAGTCATTTGTGTTGAATTTGGTGCACTTTTGTAGTGTGCAGGTCAATTCTGGGTTCTAAACTTCCTACATAATTATTATTTTTTTATAGTAGTAAAATAGTAGTTTGTGTGTGATTAAGTCCTTTATTGTTTGTTATAGTTCATTTACATTGTTTTTGGTAATAAAATACCTTTAAATAGCCAAAGTAGGCTAGATTAAGGTCAGTGTTGAAATTACTGCATGCAAATCACTGAATGCAGAGGGGCCTAATCTTTAGGCCATTTGGTGTAGGCTACCCTAGGCCTTCCCGTGTTTATGGGAGTTCTTTGACAGTTGCAAAGGAGAAAAGGTGAAGATAGTCTTCTTTGCTCCCAGTGTACAAGTACGACTTTCCAACCACTCAGATCTTCATCAGATAGGCCTAGCCTAATTACCTGTTGCAATATATCTGTGTGCATTCCTACATTACGTATATTTCTTTGATAACATTATTTGCTACCACGTAGCAATAAGCCGCTATTATTATTAGGACTCAACATGCTTCGGTGGTATTATGCTGTGGGCTTTAATTAGCGCATTTCGGGTAGCCTATCCTACATCTGGGCAGTAATTATTGAACAAATTGCAGTCTATGTGCATAGCATGACAAACATTACCAGTCGTACTGACTGAATATTAAATAGATCGTTTGCAAGTTATGGTAATATTATACTAGTGTGATCATTGTGCTTTCATCACGATAGCACTGTATGATAAGTCGTTAATGTCTCGTCAAAATTCACTGATGAAGGAATTTCGCTTTATCGCTTTAAACATCATTTCACTTAAGCTAGAATAAAACTGAAGAGATGAACTTGGCACTAATTATGTAGTGGTGTTTTCTATAGCCTATTCGTTAACCTGTCATTCTTTGAACTCTTTAAAAATGTTGGGATATGTCTGTGAGGTGCTTAGCCAAGTTCTATGCGTAGCCTACTGCTGAATGACTTTGAAACATATTTTACAAACGGGCCTCTGTGTACCTGATGGCTTGCACTATCCGCGATGTATCTGAAATAGTTCCAGATCTCACTTCACCTTTTGTTTTATCCCCAAGCCAATACAAGGACTGTTGGCAAAGAACTATGTTGACGTTGGCTGCGCGCGCACTCACTCACTCAGAGCTGCTTGCTTGACATGCCCACTTGCCTGGATGCGGGCAAGGAGCATGGAGAGTAAGAGCAGTCCACACAGACACAGAACGTTATTATTTTAATAAAGTATCGATTCTACAAACGTCGGAAATCGTATCGTTTTTTGCGTGAATGCATCGTGATGCCTTTCTAGTATCGATACACCGTGCAACACTAGTGTGTGCGCGCGTGTGTGTTATGAACCCTGTTCCTGTTCCCGTTCCCACAGCAGAGCTTTACAGCAGATATGAGGTGGATGATGACTGGTGTGTGTCTGTACTGCAGTCCTACCAGACAGACACACACACACCCTTTCCTTGGGCCGTAGGTGAGGGGACACACATCTGACAACAGCTGCACTAATCATACATGTTTTGTTTATTTAGAGTGCTTTATCGTATAAGTGCTGTAACCGTGTGTCTGTTTGTGTGTGTTTGTGTGTGTGTGTGTGTAGGTGAGGACATGACTCCTGAGGGCAGAAGGCAGCTGGCTCTCTTCCTGGTAAGTAGCCCTTTGCTCAGTCAGGCTGTAGAGAGGAATCCCTCTGAAACCTTTAACACACACTTCTCTCTCTTTCTATCTCCCCTGGTGGTCAGGCACGGAAGTACATGCGGAACTTTGAGACCACACACTGCACTCCTCTCCCAGCCTCAGAGTTCCACCACCCCTGGAGCCTTTAGGGGGCGACAGAGTCACCATTTGGGGAGAGAGAGATGTGAGAGTGAGTTAGAAAGATAGGGAAAGAGATGGATGTGAGAGGGAGGGAGTGGAGAATCACCAGCGAGAGGCGGAGTTTGGGTTTGAGGATCAGCTGCAGAGCTTGTGTGTGTGTGTGTGTGTGTGTGAGAGAGAGTGTCTGCATGTATGAGAGCGAGTGAGTGAGTGAGTGAGTGTGTGGAGTTGCTACATGCATGTCGATCTCTGGTTCTGCTGGGAGTTTAAGCTTGTTTTCCTGTGTTGGTAGAGGGGCTATGTAGGGGTAGTGTGTGTGTGTGTGTGTTTTATGGAGCGTTGCTTCAGGGAGACACCCACACACACACTCTGGAGCGTAGCCCATCTTCTCTCTGCGGCTCGCGTTTGTTTTTATTTACTTGTTTATGTTTTCTTATGTGTTGTTTTGGTTTTTCTTTTCCATGTTGAGAGCATCACTCTGAACAAAGCTCCTGAATAAACTACACGTGAAGTAATCCAATTAATAAAATCCTTATCATGGAAAAAACAAAACCTGTCTGTGTGTGTGTTTCTTTGCAGATACCCTTCAGTGTGGACAGGGTGAGCCAGTCACCCCAAAGAAACATGACTGGTGTGTGTGTAAGAAATAAAATAATTACAGCTAAGGCTTTAAAAGAAAAGTCACTGGTAGAGTCTGACTTTGTGAAAGTTTGTTCCTCAAAACCAGTGAATACAAATAATAACTGCTAGCACAGAGGTCTTTCTACCCTCCCACACACACACCCCTAGAGGATCCTAGTGAGCATTCATTAGTGAACACTGAGAAAACAAAAGCTGCCTTTAGTATATAAACTATAGATATATGCCAATATATATAAAATAAACTATATAATAAGGCTATTTATTCCCACACCTGGTGAGGTATGGAGTGTGTGTGTGTAAGAGAGAGGAATTACAGCTATGATTACAAATTTATTTTTAAAGTTGATGAGCCAGTCAGGTTTTCTCAATAAATCGATTATTTGTTTGGTCTATTAAAATGGAAAAGTGAAAAAATGATGATTGGTGTCCAAAGCATTTGAAGAAGATGTCTTCAAATGCTTTGTTCTGTTCACACACCAAACACATTCATGTTCTGCCAGGTTGTCACATGTTCAGTTCACTATAGAGCTCCAAATAAAGCAGGCAAGTTTAATACACTGGAAGTTTAGAATTTTAGTTTTGTTTTCTTTAAAAATGACTTAAAACAGATTAACTGATTACCAAATAATTTAATTTCAAAGGGGATTAAATTAAGTTGTCATCTATCCCAACAGCTCAGTGAGTCGTCTCAATGGGAGAACGCAAGTGGGTGTTGAGCATCCACCATCTGCTGAGTGGTGTAGTCTGAGAAATGATTGGCTAGTGGTGTATGTGTATGTCTGTGTGTGTGTGTGTGTGTGTGTGTGTGTGTGTGTGTGTGAGTGAGTGAGAGAGGACAGAAGTCAGATCCCTAAAAGGCTTTATTATACCTTATCCAGCGACAGATACAAACTCACAGACCAGAAAACTGCAGAAAGAACCCTAACTAACAAGAAAAACAGTGTGTGTGTATATGCTAACTGGAGTTACATCATTCGTTTGAAGTTCTCTATGGCTTCCATCACTTTCTCAAGCTCAGTCTGGCTCTGTCGCATCTGGGGAAAAGAGAAGGAGTGTGTGAGAGAGTGTGTGTGTGTCTTCTGAGACACTGCAGGGCTCATGCAAAAATAAGCTGAAGAAAAACTAGAGTGAAACTCCAGCTCAAGCTGACAGCTCATTTAGAACTCTTGACTTCTGGAACATGCCGTCTACAGATCAATCCCTTTTTGTGTGTGTCTGTGTCTGAGTGCTCCTCACCTTCTCGGCGTCGGCCTCCTGCACCTTTGCCGGAACCTTATCCCTGTAGTCACTCTTGGCCATCTTCTCTCTGAGCTTGTCCATCTGCTTCTGCAGGTCAGCCTTCTTCCCCGACAGCTTACACACCTCCTTCTCCACGTCAATCAGGCCCTACACACACACACACATACAATTTAATTTGGATCTTAAAGGAACATGCCAAATCACACACACACAATTTAATTTGGATATTAAAGGAACATGGCAACTTTTTGGGAAATTATCTTATTTGCCATCTACCCAGAGGAAGATAAGAGGATACAAATGTTCTCTGTGTGAACAATAACCCAGTCTGACAGTTAGCCTAGCTTAGCATAATTAACTGGAAGTGGGTTACACCAGTTAGCCTATCTTAGCATAATTCACTGGAGGTGGGTTACACCAGTTAGCCTAGCTTAGCATAATTCACTGGAGGTGGGTTACACCAGTTAGCTTAGTAGCTTAGAGATAGATAGATGGATACTTTATTGATCCCCAAGGGGAAATTCAAGGTCTCAGTAGCATACAGATATCACACACAACATGCACTTACAGCAGAAAAAGTAATATACATATACCGTATTTTCCGGACTATACGTCGCACCTGAGTATAAGTCGCACCAGTGAAAAAATGTGTCATGAAGAGGAAAAAAACATATATAAATATATATATGTTGCACCTGAGTCACAGGACCAGCCAAACTATGAAAAAAAAGTGCGACTTATAGTCCGGAAAATACGGTAATAAAACTCCACTGTACAATAGACAGTAGAACAGGGGTGGCCAACCAGTCCAGCATGAAGAGCCAAAAAAAATGTCAACACAACTCAAAAGAGCCGCAAAGATATCTGACACACATCACAAATTCCCCATCACTGAATGACTTATTAGCATGAGATGCTCCGATGTAACAACTGATAAGATGCCAATGTGACCGTCACCGTGTGACTGGTATACCAAGTACCAAACTAACGTGTTAACCAAAATAACGTGTTTATGTTGAACCAGAAGGGTTATGCTAGCCTACAAAAAAGATTAATCCTCCCTTTGAATATCCGTGTTCCTCTTTCTATTTACTCTTAGCATCAGGGTTTTCCTGATTGCAACAGTAGCATTACACCAGGCTAAAGAAACAAATGTTTCTGCTTCTTTATGGGCTAGATTTCTACCCATAACATGACAGTAAAATTATTTTAATTTAAACATTGCAGCCTAACTATTGCCAGTACTATCAACTTATGAAAAGCATTTTCATTTACTAGAAATATAGGCTATTTCAAAAAATAAAAAACTATAAATCCAAGGAGAAGTGAGAACATCAGTTGAGCAGCCGCGAGCCGCACGAGAGGAGGCAAAGAGCCGCAGGTTGGCCACCCCTGCAGTAGAAGATAAAAATGATACTAAAATACTAAATATACTATATAAACTAAATCAAATATCAACATAGTGTGCTTAAGGATGATCAAGCATGACAGGGCAGGGACTGAGCCTGTAATTCAGAGTGCAGCTGAGGATTATTGCCTCTTTGTTGTCCCTGTCAAGGGTGCCATGGTCGTGGACCCCTCAACAGACACAAGCAAGATGCAATATACTGTACAGTTGAAAGGGTGGGGATAGTAATATGGACATATAAGAGAATAATGTACAGTGTTTCCCCTAGAATTTTTTCCAGCAGCGGTGCTGTTGATCGTAGGAACCCCCCCCTCCCCAAAAAAGAGAAACATTTGAAAAAATGACTCCTTAAATGGTGACTTCTGGTGGATTTTGTGAAAGAAATGGACAGATTGAGTTACAAATTATGACATAACCATCAACACAAGCATTTACAAAGCATGATTATTGCAGTACTTGAACAGGATTATTCATGTTTTTCTTTCACCTTTTTCATTTACATTATTAGTATTAGCCACTGTACAAGTGGGCCCTGACATTTAAAACGAGACATTGAGAACTTTGAAAAAGCACTGGTAATTTACTTTCAAGACGATTTATACAGACAGTATCTTCATGAAGTTTAGCGTTTGCAGCCATCTTGAATTTAGTCCGATAAATTCGGCGGCGAGTAAGAATGAACAGGTATGATAAGGGATCAGATTCCAAAAATAATTTCGTGGAAATGCATGGATTCCAGTTGCTGCTACTGGAAGAAAGTTCTCAATGTCTCGTTTTAAATGTCAGGGCCCTCGGAAGTCTACCAATGAAGTGTGGAGATACATTGAGCCTCATTAAATGGTGTAAAACAGTGATTTATTTGCATGGCTAGCCCGTTGCGAAGCACCACCATTGAAAAAGCTGTTGGTAGCATGTCGGCTAACTAAGCGATTTTTTAGAGTGCAGGGGACAAGCCGAGATGGGCCATGAGACATACGTTCACACTCGGTATCATGTTTCAACACACTTTAGGTCAATATCACACCGGAATTCTCCTTTAATTATGCAGGTTGAGAGTCGTTCTGATGGTTCTACAACACTTTTTGGGTCGTTTGGTGGGTGCTTCGTCTCCCCCTAGTGCTTCTCCGCGGAAAAACCAAATATGCAACTTTCTGGTCACGGTCCGAACACATCTGGATGTAACTCGGCGGAAATACTCGAAAATGTAGTCAGGTTGTAGTTTCCGACTTTGCTTTGTTGCTTGAAATTGTAAGTAGCCTACCCTTGGGTGAGCTTCGTTTTTGTAATGTGATTTGATAGTCTCTTGAACAATGTGTTTGCTCGACCGTTATATTGTGAGCCCTAAGTGATTAGCTTGGTTTGTTGATGGCTAGCTCGCTAGCTAGTGGGGTTTAGCATAGCAGTCACTTGCTACCGAAGCTGCAGGGGGAGCTATGTCGTGAAAAATCAGGCGAAAACCCAGAAACAGCGAAGGAATAACCAGACCTGCATAGCAAAGATTGTTAAGGCGGAGCAAGATATTTCATCAGGAGCCACTTCCGGGAACCCAGATCGCACGAGGGGGGGTCATAATCCCCCTTTATGCAGAGCAAAGGCAGCGACTGCTCCATTGAAGTCTATGAGCATAGCTCAGAATTTTACCTTATATGCTAAGGTCTTGGTTCTATAGAGTTAGGAATGTGAATTTCGGGCACGTTTTCATGATCCTCAAACCCTTCTGAACATTTCAGGTACATTTTTAGCATTTTTGAGCATTCCAGTCTGGAGAAAATCGACTTTATATCAGGTGTCGCGGTTATTTATGCCGCTGCTGTTGGCGGTTACAGCGTCACGCTCATTAATCGTCATCGACACGCCTCTTTATGCAGACAGGATTCGATCCCCATTTCGCGCCCATAGACATGAACTACGACGAAGTATCTTGCTCCGCCTTAACAATCTTTGTGCATAGGGCTTCTTTAACTTTTGCACAGCACTGTATAAACTATATAGACTTCTCTTTCATGTCATTACACTGTATTAGTGCTGTGCAAGTTGATTCTCACGGTTTTAAGCTAACTTAGTAGCGTTGTTGTGCATGGTGCATAAGAATATGTGGATGAAATGAATTATGTTTCCCATGTCATTTGGTAAAATAAATGGTAAAAAACTCGAAGAAAATCTATCTTGGATTATAGCAGATAAGTGTCTTGTATCATATCTAAAATTTTGGTGAGCTCTACAGGAACTACAAACTATCTCAGATGTAAATGGTTGCGTATCCTATTACTCAAATTCAATTAAACCCACCAATAGGCTAGCTAGACCTTAGTTTCACAGCCTAGGTATGTTAGCAACACAGGGCTTGAAAGCATTGCCTGTATCACAAACAAAAACGAAACAATGCGTGGAATTTATCTGGGAATAGGCTACTGAAGGTAGGGCCGAGCTATCTCGCTGGCATGTTTAATTTGGTTCCTTGGTTAACATTATGTAGGTTACGTTTTTTTGCACAAAATTGCGTCTGCTAATAAACTTAAACATAAACACAAACAAGCGTGATCTCCTGTGGAATCCCTGACTGCGCCTTCAACGTTAGCCTACTATTATTTGTTGACATGAAACCTGAACGAACGGCAGCTGTTCCTGAAGTTCACTTAAGTCTATTTTTTTTTTTTAATTAGGCAACTTTTTTTTTTGCAGTGGCTTGAATTCCAGGAGCGGCGCTGCACCGCTGATGAATACATTGTAGGGGAAACACTTATGTATGATGTAGACAAGATAATATAACAAAACTATGTTAGCGCAAGAATAGGTTGAGGTAAAAGGGTTAGTCATTGGTCAAGTATTGAATATAAAGTATTGGTAACGCTTTAGAATAACATGTGCTTATTAGGTATTAAAAGTGCATAATAAGCAGTTAACAATTCATTACTAACAGTTAGTTAACTGTTGTTATCCTTTAATAACAAGACAAAGAGGTGGATAACTAATACGCTTATAAGACCTTTCTTACCTATTTGTAGTAAATTTTGCAGCCCCCCAATCTAAAGTGAGGACCATGTAGCCTATAGTTCCAACAAGCCCAACCTTCTATCTCTCTATATACTGTATCTCTCCATCTAGCTTGGTTTAGCTGTGAGAAATACACCTTCAAAATTGTTGCTGTGAGCAGGAATCGAACCCCGGTCGCCTGCATCAGAGAGTGCATCGCTACTTATTGAGCTACACTACTTTTCTTATACAGCTGATGAAATTGTTTATGTTGATTCTATATTCAGTGCTATATCACACTAGCTATGCTTTTTTACAAATATGTTTCTGATGGAAAAGTGGTGTTTAATTAATGCAGAAACAGACCCTGAATGTTAGCCTCTGTTCAAGGCAAACTGAAACATGTTTTAAATCGATCCGCGACGTTAAGCCTATGTTTTGCAACTTTGAACCAGAGCTTTGAGGCGCACCCACTTATCGCCTTTAAGCCTCGGTTGCTAGGTAACCAAACTATATACAAAGCTGGCATATCTTTAGACTGCTGACAAACTGACAAACTGTTTTATGCGTTCACTGAACAAAGATTAAGGAAATTATACACCACTTTTCCATCAGAAACATATTTGTAAAAAGCATAGCTAGTATGATATAGAACATCGGAATATAGAATCAAAATGAACATTTTCATCAGCAAATTAGGAACAATAGTGTAGCTCAACAAGTAGCGATGCACCCCCTGACGGGGAGACCGGGTTCAGGTCCTGCTCACTGCAACAATTTTGAAGGTGCATTTCTCACAGCTAAACCAAGCTAGATAGAGAGATACAGTATATAGAGAGATAGAAGGTTGGGCTTGTGGAACTATAGGCTACATGGTCCTAAACTTTAGATTGGGGGCTGCAAAATGTACTACAAATAGGTAAGAAAGGTCTTATAAAGCGATTAGTTATCCACCTCTTTGTCTTATACACCATTAACAAGCTGCTTGTTAACACTTACAACTGTTAACAAATATGCTTGTAAGTAACTTAAAAGGCTGCTTATTAACACTTACAAGCTGCATGTTAACAGTTAATGTTATTAAAGGATAACAACAGTTAACTAACTGTTAGTAATGAATTGTT
>NC_063201.1:23597626-23607626 GCF_017589495.1 Alosa alosa
CATATCACTAATGCCAAAGGACTGGAACTTCATTCAAACGTGAAAGCAGGCGGTTGATCAGCTGTGTTCTAAAGAATGTTTGATTCAAGTTCAGCAGCGTGTGTTAAGTTGCGAACTATTTGTTTCTCAGCAAATGCCACGATGAACGGTAACAAATAGGCTAGGTTATGTAGGCTAAAGTCATATAGTGGGGAGTTTATTATTTCGTTTTGGCAAGTAGCCGTATAATAAGCGAGATAATGTTGCGCGTCGGGGTCCGGTTTGCCCTGTCGGGACTTATTATGACCGCCCGGCGCGGCTGGCGGCGGTCATATAGGTTTAGTCAGATTTTTTTTTTTTTTTTTTTTTCATGCCCAAATTTCCGTCAATGATTCCCGGGACACTGAAAGACCGGGTACCGAAAACTTGGTGGGCATGTAACCCCACATGGATAGCATGGAACCATCGTTTTTCGTTTTGATCTGTAGCCCCCGCTGGACTGGACCCCGAAAGGAGGGTAGGGCAAACACAGTTTTCTGTGAATATCTCGAAAACTATAGGGTTTAGGAGGACCATTGTTTTTTTTATGTTGATCTCAAGGGGGCCATGTCAACCCATTCCATAACCACTCATTTCATGTATAAGCCACCTAGTTAAACACAAAAAGTAAAAATAAGGTGTTGTAATTGAAGGTATCTGTGACCTAACATAGTCAAAACTGCACGAAATTGGAATTGTAGGATCATTATGACACCCTCTGTATGCACGCCAAGTTTTGTGGAATTCGTTCATGGGGGCCACACAATAAATGAATTTATGTTACTATACACCAACTGGCCTGTAGGTGGCCGGAGACAGTTTTCTGTGAATATCTCGATAACCGTGGGGCCTAGGAGGTCCACCTTTTTATGTATGTTGGTCTTAAGGGGCATGTCAACCCATCCCATTACCACTTATTTCATGTATAGCGCCACCTAGTTAAAAAATTAAAAAGCAAAAATTAGGTGTTTTCATCACAATATCTCTGGCTGACAAGGTCAAAACTGCACCTAAATTAAAAGTGTAGGATCATTATGACACCCTCCTAATGCATGCCAAGTTTTGTGTACTTTCGTTCATGGGGGGCCTTACAATAAAATAATTTATGTGTACATTTAGTGGCGACACCAACAAGGATTCCCGGGACACTGAAAGACCGGGTACACAAAACTTGGTGGGCATGTACCCCCACATGGATAGCATGGAACCGTCATTCTTCGTTTTGATCTGTAGCCCCCCCGCTGGACTGGACCCCCCGAAAGGAGGGTAGGGCAGACACAGTTCTCTGTGAATATCTTGAGAACTGTAGGGCCTAGGATGACCAATTTTTTTTCCGTATTTTGCCTCCAGGGGTCATGTTAACCCATTCAATGTGCACACATGTGCATAAACAGATACACACGCACACACATACATTTACAGTAATCATCCGTATGACACATACTCACACAGTAGACATATGTACGCATGCATGCACATGCACAAACACACATACGCAGGCAAACACACAAGCACGCACATACACACACACACACACACACCCACACACATAAACATAAATTTGTACACGCACACATGCACACAATTCAAGAATTTTTCCCCGTCATCTACTCCCTGAATTTTTGGTCATTGATACCGGGACACCGAACCACCGGGTACATGAAATTTGGTGGGTATGTAGCCCCACTAGACTTTTACGGAAAAATTTCATTCCCCCCCCCCCGTGCTGGGCCCCTGAACCGCAAAAAAAAAACAGTTTTTCCTAAATAACTACATGAACCGTGGCACTGAGGATGAAGAATCTTTTATGGTATGTTGGTCTCAAGGGCCCACATCAACCTGGCTCATAATCACTCATTTGTGATTTGCACCCCCACCCCCCGGTAAAAAATGAAAATGCAATATTATTCTGCTTTAATTGCCCCTATCTTCAGTTAAGATGTTCAGAACTGCACCAAATTTTATGTGTATGATTGACCTGGCATTCTCTGGGGGTATGCCAAGTTTCGTAGAATTTCATCCATGGGGGGGTCTAAAAAAATTAGGTTATGTGTACATTTAGTGACTGTACACTCATTGGCCTGTAAATGGCGGTGCACACATATACACATGCACACACACAGGCACCCACATACTATCGGTATTAGAACGGCCGATACATAATTACAAATTCAGTAGGATTAAAAGAAAGCCAAAATAAATATTCATCATCATCATCATGGCTGCATTTTCAGTATTGGCGATAAGTAGTCGTTTGTCCACTAGATGGCGATCGTTGCAGTGAGGCGTAATTTTGTTGGAAGTTAAAAGTGGGTTGGAAGAAACAATGGACGCTTCCTACAAGGACTGTAATTTACCTCAGCGGACATCTAATAAGGATAGGACGATGTTCACATGAAGTGTAATTCCCATTTCTTCTTGAAGCGAAATAAATCTGAGGATGTTTATCGGACATGCTTGGTTTTACTGCAGGTAATGCGTTAATCTTGTAATATCAATAAGGACCTAGGTAATGTTACCGTTAAGCGTTAGTTGAGTGATGGAGGCATTTGATTGATTGCATTTGTAGAAAACTATAAATGCGGTTATACCAAGCAAATTGATAGCAGCACTGTTTGTATCTTTCGACTGTCATTTATTGCACGTGCTACAAAATCATTCTGTGCAATGGAAGATTAGTCTGATACAGTTTTGCCTATACATGCGTGAGACTGAGACGCCTGTTTATTTTGTTTTAAGTGCGTGCATGGTGTGAGAGGGGAATCGATGTGCTTTGATTACAGCTTGGTAGTTGTAGTCTTGTGAAATTAAAAAGCACGTGTGTGTGAAGTATCCAAACAATGACACCTTCATTTCATTATGGCTGCTTTAGCAACACACCTTAAGCTACTGTGTAGTGGGTCCCATCTAGAAGTGGCTACTTCATTCGCGCTTTCCTTGACTCATGGAGCTGCTTGAATGTTATTAAAATTTTTCGCCACGATATGGCAGTTTAAGTCCGCTTGATACTGTAAGGCATAAGCCATTGGTTTCCAAAGGAGATTTTATTTGTGTCGCCAGCATAGCCTATTGACAATTTATGTTGTAAATAGGCCTACCTTATAATCCTACCTGTAGCTTAGGGAAGCTAACAGCTTTCTATTAGGATCTAGTTTGTTAGTTACCGTTTTGTCATAACTCCCTGATGCATTTTTGCATTTAGAATAGCCAGAGCGTGTATATCTCAATCGGAAAATTAAACAATATCGGGTGCCTATGGACTAGGCTTGATTTCTTAAAAGATTGAGCTTGGTCTGATGAAAGCCAGACTAGCCATGGACCTCAGTTACACAATGCAAGGGAACATGAATCAGCCTATATTTGCCTGAACAATAACGGACAAAAGCTCTTCAACTTTGGCCCGTTAAAATGTGTATGAACAGTCTAGCGGCGCATTTCATCAAGGCCCATTTGGACATGTCAGTTATTTGCACCACTGGTTAGATGTAAAACAGCATTTCGTTTCAGACTAGGCTACTGTTACTTAATTTGTGCATTAACAATAACGTTTCAGACTACTGTTACTTAATTTGTGCATTGACAATAAAGTATTACATGAACTAAAGATGACTAAAATCTTATGTAGAAGAAGAAACATTCACAAAAAATCCATCCATCCAAAAATGACCTTTGTTTTAATAGCTGTTGAAAAACGGCATGGAACTGACAGAGATGTTTTACACAAAAAAATAAATAAATAACATTATGCTGATACCTTTTGCTTTTCCCAAATACAATGTAGCCTACAGGTGTAAGTGACCTTTCATCAATCCAGTTGCAATGGATGAACTGTGATGAACTGCCCTACTTGTGATTGTTTAGAGATTTTAAAGGTTTTAAAACAATGCTACATCTTCTTTGGCTATTCTACAATCTATTCACCTTTTCAGCACCAGTAGGCTACTTTCTGTGCAGCCGCACACACACTCAGGCATGCCAAACAAGCATACACAAAAGTTTCAAGAGTGGGGATGGAGTAAAATATGGAGACAAATTGAAGTGTGATTTATTTTCGCGGAATGGATGTACAGGACTGAGCGGCGGTCATATTTTGTACCGCTATGCGGTACATCTAGTTTTCCCAGTAATGACCGGCGTTCTATACATTATCCCTTACATATACCTCTGCATTATAAAACGTAAAGCATCACTCTAATATTGCACACACACACACATACACCTTTCATCACATTACTAACACACACACACCTGTCCTTCCTTGGCCTTCTCGACTTCCACAGGGTCTAGATTACTGTCCTTCAGCTGGGCATGGAGACCCTGAGAAACACAAACACACACACACACACACACACACACAGAACATGATAATCAAAATCTAAACTAATCAATAAAGAGAGAGAGAGAGAGAAAGAAAGAGAGAAAAAGAGAGACTGACCTCTAGTGAGATGCCGGTGATGACGTCCAGAGGGTCGATGACGTTTCCCAGAGATTTACTCATCTTCCTGCCGTGAGCATCTCTCACCACAGCGTGCAGGTACACCTGAGCAAACACACACGCACAGACACAAACACGCAGACACAAACACCAACACACACACACATGCAGATTTGTGTTAATCATAGGGATGTAATGATATGTTCAACTCACGATTTAAAACGATTCACGATTTTAGCTTCATGATGCGATTTTCTCACATTTTTTTTAGTTGAATAAGCTGCAGTCCATATTTCTTTAGGGTGTCTGACCGGGGGGAGGGGCATATGGGCTATGTAGCCTATTATTATTATTATTATTATTATTATTATGACGCCCGGCATGCGCTTAAGCAGCGGTCATATAGGTTTAGTCAGATTTTTTTTTTTTTTTTTTTCTTTTAGCATGCCCAAATTTCCGTCAATGATTCCCCGGACACTGAAAGACCGGGGTACACAAAACTTGGTGGGCATGTAACCCCACATGGATAGCATGGAACCATCGTTTTTCGTTTTGATCTGTAGCCCCCGGCTGGACTGGACCCCGAAAGGAGGGTAGGGCAGACACAGTTTTCTGTGAATATCTCAAAAACCGTGGGTTTAGGAGGACCATTTTTTTTGTATGTTGATCTCAAGGGGCCATGTCAACCCATTCCATAACCACTCATTTCATGTATAGCGCCACCTAGTTAAACACAAAAAAGTAAAAATGAGGTGTTGTAATAGAAGGTATCTGTGACCTAACATAGTCAAAACTGCACGAAATTGCAAGTGTAGGATCATTATGACACCCTCTGTATGCACGCCAAGTTTTGTGTACTTTTCGTTCATGGGGGCCTTACAATAAAATAATTTATGTGTACATTTAGTGGCGTACACCAACAAGGGATTCGGGACACTGAAAGACCGGGGTACACAAAACTTGGTGGGCATGTACCCCCACATGGATAGCATGGAACCGTCATTCTTCGTTTTGATCTGTAGCCCCAGCTGGACTGGACCCCGAAGGAGGGTAGGGCAGACACAGTTCTCTGTGAATATCTTGAGAACTGTAGGGCCTAGGATGACCAATTTTTTCCGTATGTTTGCCTCCAGGGGTCATGTTAACCCATTCCATGTGCACACATGTGCATAGCATAAACAGATACACACGCACACACATACATTTACAGTAATCATACGTATGACACATACTCACACGTAGACATATGTACGCATGCATGCACATGCACAAACACACATACGCAGGCAAACACACAAGCACGCACATACACACACACACACACACATAAACATAAATTTGTACACGCACACATGCACACAATTCAAGAATTTTTCCCGTCATCTACTCCCTGAATTTTTGGTCATTGATACCGGGACACCAACCACCGGGTACATGAAATTTGGTGGGTATGTAGCCCCACTAGACTTTTACGGAAAAATGTCATTCCCCGTGCTGGGCCCCTGAACCGCAAAAAAAAAACAGTTTTTCCTAAATAACTACATGAACCGTGGCACTGAGGATGAAGAATCTTTTATGGTATGTTGGTCTCAAGGGCCCACATCAACCTGGCTCATAATCACTCATTTGTGATTTGCACCCCCACCCCCCAGTAAAAAATGAAAATGCAATATTATTCTGCTTTAATCGCCCCTATCTTCAGTTAAGATGTTCAGAACTGCACCAAATTGTATGTGTATGATTGACCTGGCATTCTCTGGGGGTATGCCAAGTTTCGTAGAATTTCATCCATGGGGGGGTCTAAAAAAATTAGGTTATGTGTACATTTAGTGACTGTACACTCATTGGCCTGTAAATGGCGGTGCACACATATACACATGCACACACACAGGCACCCACATACTATCGGTATTAGAACGGCCGATACATAATCACAAATTCAGTAGGATTAAAAGAAAGCCAAAATAAATATTCATCATCATCATCATGGCTGCATTTTCAGTTTTGGCGAGAAGTAGTCGTTTGTCCACTAGATGGCGCATCGTTGCAGTGAGACGTAATTTTGTTGGAAGTTAAAAGTGGGTTGGAAAAACAATGGACGCTAATTTACATCGCAGCGAACATCTAATAAGGATAGGGACGATGTTCACATGAAGTGTAATTCCCATTTCTTCTTGAAGCGAAATAAATCTGAGGATGTTTATCGGACATGCTTGGTTTTACTGCAGGTAATGCGTTAATCTTGTAATATCAATAAGGACCTAGGTAATGTTACCAAGTAGCGTTGGTTGAGTGATGGAGGCATTTGATTGATTGCATTTGTAGAAAACTATAAATGCGGTTATACCAAGCAAAGGTATAGCAGCACTGTTTGTATCTTTCGACTGTCATTTATTGCACGTGCTACAAAATCATTCTGTGCAATGGAAGATTTACCAACGCTACACCGGGTCTGATACAGTTTTGCCTATACATGCGTGAGACTGAGACGCCTGTTTATTTTGTTTTAAGTGCGTGCAGGGTGTGAGGGGAATCGATGTGCTTTGATTACAGCTTGGTAGTCTGTGAAATTAAAAAGCACGTGTGTGTGAAGTATCCAAAGAATGACACCTTAATTTCATTATGGCTGCTTTAGCAAAACACCTTAAGCTACTGTGTAGTGGGTCCCATTTAGAAGTGGCTACTTCTTTCTCAAGGCTTTCCTTGACTCATGGAGCTGCGTGAATGTTATTACAACTTTTCGCCCCGATATGACAGTTTAAGTCCGCTTTGATACTGTAAGGGCGTAAGCCATTGGTTTCAAAGGAGATTTTATTTGTGTCGCCAGCATAGCCTATTGACAATTTATGTTGTAAATAGGCCTACCTTATAATCCTACCTGTAGCTTAGGGAAGCTAACAGCTTTCTATTAGGATCTAGTTTGTTAGTTACCGTTTTGTAATAACTCCCTGATGCATTTTTGCATTTAGAATAGCCAGAGCGTGTATATCTCAATCGGAAAATTAAACAATATCGGTGCCTATGGACTAGGCTGGGTGAACCCAGCCTGATCTGCCCGCTATTTATTTTTTGATTTCTTAAAAGATTGAGCTTGGTCTGATGAAAGCCAGACTAGCCATGGACCTCAGTTAAACAATGCAAGGGAACATGAATCAGCCTATATTTGCAACGAACAATAACGGACAAAAGCTCTTCAACTTTGGCCCGTTAAAATGTGTATGAACAGTCTAGCGGCGCATTTCATCAAGGCCCATTTGGACATGTCAGTTATTTGCACCACTGGTTAGATGTAAAACAGCATTTTCGTTTCAGACTAGGCTACTGTTACTTAATTTGTGCATTAACAATAACGTTTCAGACTACTGTTACTTAATTTGTGCATTGACAATAAAGTATTACATGAACTAAAGATGACACAAATCTTATGTAAAAGAAGAAACATTCACAAAAAATCCATCCATCCAAAAATGACCTTTGTTTTTGATAGCTGTTGAAAACGGCATGGAACTGACAGAGATGTTTTTGTTTATAAATACATAATAATGAATAAATAAATAAATAAATAAATAAATAAATAAGTAAGTAACATTATGCTGATACCTTTTGCTTTTCCCAAATACAATGTAGCCTACAGGTGTAAGTGACCTTTCATCAATCCAGTTGCAATGGATGAACTGTGATGAACTGCCCTACTACAATGCTACATCTTCTTTGGCTATTCTACAATCTATTCACCTTTTCAGCACCAGTAGGCTACTTTCTGTGCAGCCGCACACACACACTCAGGCATGCCAAACAAGCATACACAAAAGTTTCAAGAGTGGGGGATGGAGTAAAATATGGAGACAAATTGAAGTGTGATTTATTTTCGCGGAACGGATGTACAGGACTGAGCGGCAGTCATATTTTGTAACGCTATGCGGTACATCTAGTTATTATTATATTGATATATAAACTATTTTTATAAAAACAAAAAAAATACTGTATTAAAAGGAACATGCCACTGTTTTATAAAATTGGGTTATTCACCGTCTCCCCTAGAGTTAGATAAGTGAGCAAAAGCTTTGTTGTCTCCGTGCATACATTGTCATAGTCCAGTAGCGCCCCCTCTAGGTTAGCTTAGCATAGTGAATGGAATCCTTTGTTGCCGGATAGCATGTTGTGAGTAAAAGTGAGCAAACAAAAAAAAATTAAAATCCCTAATTACTTCTTGTGGCCTCCGTCTTCACAACGAGTAAGAAAGTACTGTGTGCATGTGTTGCATGATAACTCTACACCCAAGTAGCAGTGCTTCGCCCTAATATAGTCCCAAGTCAATACCTGCATTGCCATTTGTACTCGTTGTGAAGATGGAGGCCGGCGCTGCCAATAGTTGTATATAGTCGATAATCATATCATATTTGTACTCGTTGTGAAGCCGGAAGCTGCCAATAGTCGTATATAGTCATTAATCATATCACATTTTAACCCATGTATAGAGTAGTACACCCACACACACGCACTCACACACACACACACACACACACCTCTGTGAAGGGTAGCTTGCCGGTGAGTTTGAGGCCCATCATGACCATCCGTGCCACCCAGAAGAACAGGATGTCGTGTCCAGTCTCCAGCAGAGTGCCCGGGTAGAACACATTCAAGTCCTGCGTCTGAGAGAACACACACATACACCTTTACCTTAACACACACATACACCTTTACACGTTTACCTTAACACACACATACACCTTTACACGTACACCTTTACACATACACCTTTACACTTACACAAAGAGAACACACACATCCACCTTTACACGTTTACCTTTACACACACATACACCTTTACACTAGGGGTGGGAATTGGCAAAAATGTCATTATTCGATACTATTGCGATATTTGGGCCACAATACGATATTATTGCAATTCTTAACATATTGCGATTTGATACTGCGATATATTGCGATTCATGTCTCCCATATTATTCAAAGGCATTACAAAAAATAAGGATTTTTTTTTTTTCAATTCAACTCACTTCAGATGTCATATTTAATTCTCTTTAAATGTCATAATATCCTTTATTATACTGTAGGTGTCAATGAGAGAACAACACAGTCAGTCTTTTACTTAGTCTTTACTTACATGATTTTGGTTTTGATTTTCTAAGTGGAGTAGGCATTAGTGTTTGTGACAACACATCATGATAAATTTGATAATGTTTGATCGCTGTTTTGGTATGAAGCATCTTTCACGTAATGAATGCGCACTCTAGAAAGTGAAAGTAGTGATGCGCTCGGTGTCTAACTGTCTGTGCACATCCGCAATCGATTACATTCCTCAAATGGAGAACACATCCATGTTCCCTCGCGTCTCATGGCCACTCTATGTAATCCTTCTGTGTTTGCAAAATTCCTGAGTTCCTGATCACTAAACTTTTGTTTTCCTTTCCTGTTGGTTAGCAGTTAATATAGAAGCACCTAGCATAATTTGACTTCAGCAGTGACAAGTCCTGCTGCGAGAGAGAGCGCACCTGCAAAGTGGCTCTGTGCGTGGCTCTGCACGGG
>NC_063201.1:23612626-23642626 GCF_017589495.1 Alosa alosa
GATCATGGGAAATCTTAACACCAGAAACACACAGTTAACACCCACATCCCCTTACACACACCCACATCCCCTTACACACACACACACACACACACACACACACACACACACACACAGTACCTGTGCCAAAGGCCATGTCAACAAAGTCGTCAAATACGATGGGCATCCGGCGCTCAGAGAAGGGATGGAGCACCAGCTTCCCCTTCAGGTGCTGATAGGAGGAGAGGGGGGGAGGGGGCATAGCAACACAGTGTTACTGAACATATGAGAGGGGGGGGGGCATAGCAACACAGTGTTACTGAAAATATGAGAGGAGGGGGGGCATAGCAACAGTGAATAGTGTTACTAAACATATGAGATGGGGGGGGCATAGCAACACAGTGTTACTGAACATATGAAGAGCTTCAGTCCAAAATGCAATATCTCAATCTTTTTTAATATTCATAAATCAGGTTTTTTAATTGAGCATTCCAGGTGATGAAACGATATTCAAGTGGAGGGAGGAAAGAGGAGAGAAGAGAAGAGAGAGAGGAATGAACCTGGTATCTGGGGTCGTTGGGGTGGACCGCCACAGCTGTGTCTCCCAGCATGGTCTCAATACGAGTGGTGGCCACGACAACCTCCTCATCTGTGGGGGGGGGTCAGACTCTTTTTATTAAACTGGTATAAATTCCTTTGCCATTCCAAACCCTGGGTCCCTTCTGGAGTCTGTACTAGGGCAGGGATCACACTAACCAGCGGCAAGCAGCAGATTTCCTATTGGTCAGTATGCAGCGGAACAGTTGGAGGGGCAGCATTGCACTAGTGTCAAACATTTTAAGTGAAACACAAGGCTCATCATTTGTCACTTTAAGCAACATAACATTACTGCACTGTAGTCAGCACTAAGTCACTGCACTGTAGTCAGCACTAAGTCACTGCACTGTAGTCAGGTCCTTTTGTACTAAGTCACTGCACTGTAGTCAGCACTAAGTCACTGTAGTCTCACTCTAGTCAGCACTAAATCACTGTAGTCTCACTCTAGTCAGCACTAAATCACTGTAGTCAGCACTAAATCACTACACTGTAGTCGGCACTAAATCACTGTAGTCAGTAATAAATCACTGTAGTCAGCACTAAATCACTGTAGTCAGTAATAACTCTTCTGCAGTCGTAAGGGCATTCTCACACTGAGCATGGTTCATTTTAGAGATGCACCGATTGCAATTTTCTGGGCCGATACCGATTTTGACCGATTGAGTTTGACCTGCCGATACCGATTTTAGCCGATTCCGATTTCATTTCTTCTAACCACTTTACAGCACACACAATGAGTTATTTTCCATCTTTTCTTTAATAGAACATGTTAACATAGACATTTTATGAACTTATCAATAATGGAATGGCTGTAAAAAAAATGGAACAGGTGACAGTTTCTTCTTCAAGTCTAACTTCAGCTGCAGTATCAAACTATAATGCTTCCCAGTGTGGGACATTCATTCCACACACTACTAAATGCACTGTGTTATGGAACACCCATTTTTTTCTTCTCACATCCAATATCCAACTAAAAATACAAAAACAATTTTCATGATACATTTGAACATGCTACCATGGAACATATGTTCATATGGGAGGGTGAGGGAAAAGTGGGAATATCATGCAAACACAGGGGAGGAGAAGTGCTAATAGCGATTGATTAGGTGCTCCGCCATATGTATGAAAACAGTGCGCGTCTGTTTTGTAGGCTATTCCGAGCACCAGTTTTCTTTACTGTATGCCTAGGCTACTATGTCAAAAGCAACTTTAACTTTTGTTTGCCTTTCTAATAGGCTATCGTATGTTCACATTCACAACATCCACTTCTCAATCTGTTAGACTAGTATTAAGGCATAGCCCTAGTCTACATGCAGTAAATAGTTTGAGTATTTTTAAGTGGAGTGGAACTACTAGGCCTACTCTGTATGTCGCTGCTTGTTGACATCAGCTTATGATGGCTAAACTTTGATTCTTTTTAATGTCGCAATTGGTTAACTCCATTCAGCTGCACTTGTGGTTCAGCTGTGGGCACACAATTAGCGGCAGGGAAGGGTGGTGATGAGCGCTGTTTACGTAGCCTAATGAAGTGACAGCTTAGTTAATTCCTCGCAAAAGCACAGTGTTCGCTTTCTGCACATAGTAAAAACTAGGTATTAGCGCTTTCTTTCTACATCCAGCCCTGAGTTGGCCTCTACATCCAGCCCTGAGTGCTGGCCTTTGCTAACTTTTGCAAACTCAGATAGGTGTTTCGCGCGACCCGCGAAAGTGCTTTGACCGCATAAAATCGGCATAAATTCAGACTGACCGTCGAAATCGGTCATGGCCAATCACGTGAAAATTGGCCAATTCCGGTCACCAGCCGATCAATCGGTGAATCTCTAATTCATTTGTACCGTGCCGGAGTACGGTTCTCTCCCGTTCTTGCTCCGCACTCACACTGCACACTATCAAACTGTACCCAGGAACAGTTAAGCTGCTGTGCTCTAGAATCTTTGCATAGGCTTGATCATTAAGCCCAACCGCATTCTCCCGCGCGGCCCTGCACAACCTGGTCCCTAACCGACCCGGTACGGTGCACGGAGCAATCACACTGGTCAAACAAACCGGACTTTGGTGGTCAAACGTACTCGGGTACGGTACGGATGGCGTAGTGTGAGTACGCCCTACGTCACTGTAGTCAGTTCTAACTCGCTGCACTGTAGTCAGTACTAATTCACTGCAGTTAGTCCATAAGTGCAGAAGGAACTATTCTGCAGCACAAAGGCTGTTAGAACACAGAAACCTAAATGCTCCTGACTGATGACAGCTCAGAATTCTTGCCAGTTAAAAGAGGTGTCCCTCAAGGGTCCATCCTTGGTCCGGTCCTTTTCATAATTTATGACACATAAAGTGTGTGTGTATCAGTGTGTGTGTGTGTGTGTGTTTTTAACACCCTGCGAGTCTCTCACCTGAGCCTTCGATCTTGTAAGAGAAAGACACCAGCACCCCAAACTCCACCTTCTCCTTGTAACCAGGCACCGGCAGCAGCGTCCGCCCTGTCAGCTCCTTCTTATCCACCTGACACACACACACACACACACACACACACACACACACACACACACACACACACACACACACACACACACACACACACACACGCATCCACCCACAAACACACACACACACACTTTTGTTGTCAGTCTGTATTCATTTGTACAAAACGATGCTGCTTCAACTGAAACTATTTCTCAGACATCATCTGATGAGCAGCTTTATATCTTAGATGGCTTAGATGACCATTGTGTGTGTGTGAGTGTGTGTGTGTGTGTGTGTGTGTGTGTGTGTGTGTGTGTGTGTGTGTGTGAGTGTACCTCGATGTCGGAGATGGCAGAGTTGAGTGTGCAGGACCAGTTGACGAGTCTCTTGCTGCGGTAGATCACCCCCTCCTCATGCATCCGCACGAACGCCTCCTGCACTGCATACGACAGTTTCTACACACACACACACACACACACACACAGAGGAAGAGAGAGAGGTGGTGATGACAATGTTGTGTGTGTGGTGTGTGTGTGTGTGTGTGTGTACACTGCTTACAGAATCCATGGTGAAGCAGGCTCTGTCCCAGTCCAGAGAGGAACCCAACTTCTTTAGCTGGTGGTAGATACGGTCCCCCTTCCTAAGACACACACAGTCCTCATTAGTAACCTTTAGTACCATGAAGCTCTCTCCATCTCTCTCTTCCTCTCTCTCTCTCCTTCCCTCACTTACTCATTCTTCCACTTCCAGACCTCCGAGATGAACTGCTCTCTGCCCAGGTCATGGCGGCTCAGGCCTCTCTCCCTCATCAGCTTCTTCTCCACCACCACTTGGGTGGCGATGCCCGCATGGTCACAGCCTGGGTTCCACAGTGTCGTCTCGCCACGCATACGGTGCCTGGCACACACACACACACACACACACACACACACACACACACAAGACAAACATAAACACGGAGCACCATACTCGTAAAGACTCAGGACATAAGGACAATATAGGCTAAAATAAGCTATGGAGATAGAAAAATAACAACGATATAAAAACACTCATTATAGTCACGCCTTGCATAAGAGACTTTAAAAAACATCTATAGAATGAGTCCAAGTTGGGAGTGCTTAAACACACACAGCTATTAAAACACACAACTGTGCTTTAAAGGGTTAACACACACACACACACACACACACACACACACACACACACACACACCATCTGGTCAGGCAGTCCTGGATTGCGTTTGTCAGGGCATGGCCCAAGTGCAGAGAGCCGGTGACATTTGGCGGAGGGATACACATCATGAAGACGCCGCGTGGGTTGGGCTCACTCAGATTCTTCCGCTGAAAAAAACAGAACATCCCCACATGACAAAAAGGTTTTTTTGCGGTGATGTATGCATGCGTTGTGTGTGTGTGCGTGTGTGTATGTGTGCATGCCTTGTGTGTGTGTGCATGCATTGAGTTTATGTGCATGCGTGTGTATGCATGCGTTGTGTGTGTGTGTGTGCATGCATTGAGTTTGTGTGTGTGTGTGTATATATGCGTTGTGTATGCATTGTGTGTGTGCATGCATTGTGTGTGTGTGTGCATGCATTGTGTGTGTTACTTACCCCATACTCTGGCTTGAAGAATCCCTGCTTCTCCCACCAGCTGTACCAAGCAGCTTCCACATACTGAGGACTATAGGAGTCAGGCAGGGGACTCACCACATCTACCACACACACACAAAACAGGTTTCAGTGTGAAAAAGTAGTTCCCACAAATTCACTCATACAGAAGAGACACACACATGCACATAAACACAACAAAAACACCCACACCCACAGACACACCCACACACACACACTAGGGCTGTCAATCTTCCTCCATAATCCCATCTGAATTTCATTCATTATTATTTTTAACAATCGATTTATATTTGAATATTTAATGCTGAAAATTGGCCTTTTATTAATATATACACTGTATAAACAGGCTTATGCATTACCAATGCCTCTATAAATGCGTGGTTGACTTGTTATATTGAACAAAAGCTCAAGTCTACCAACGGTATCCGTGCAACTTGAGTGGTTTCAGTTTCTTTTGGGCAGACGTGCACACACACTGAATGAACACTCAGACCACTACCACTTAATTGTATGCCTCTATGTTTGATGACGCCAAATTAGCAAGCATTTTCCTGACAGGGGAAAAATTTGCTATCTGTTTTTCTATCGGCCCGCGATTCCATGAACCATTATCCCGCAAATTATCCCTATCAGACAAGTGACAAAAGCACTGGACATAGAGGAGGGAGGCATAAACCCGGCAGGCTAATTCTTGCTTTAGCTGCAGTTTCTCGCCCTCGGACCGTTTACCTGCTTGTCAGAGTGTAGTGTTACCAGATGTGCACTCAGGCTGCTCGCTGTCGAGTGATATTTCATTTTGGCCTTAGCCTACATATTCTACAGATTACAACATTGTTAGGCTACTTGTTATTTTTCCGTTTTCTGATGGAAATCCAAAAATCTCTTAATTGGTCAGGAGTGGTGATCTCCGTGGATGCATCACATTCTGCCATTTTTAGATCACGATCACACATATAGGCATTAGATCTCTCTCTCACACACACACACACACACATCACATTCACACACAATCTCTACATCTCTTTTAACACACGTGTGTTACCTTTCTTCTCTCCGAGGGGTGTTGGTGTGTTGTAGGTGATCACACCCAACTCCTTCTTCTCTGGTTTCTTTTTCTGTTACACAAACACACACACACAAAACAGAGTGAAGGATAAGCTCTCATAAATACACTCATACACAAGAGACACACAAGCACATTCCAACAACAAAACAACAACAACAACAACAACAACAACAACAACAACAACAACAACAACAACAACAACAACAACAACAACAACAACAACAACAACAACAACAACAACAACAACAACAACAACAACTCTCTACAAACATTCACATACAACACAGTGCAGACACGCACGCACACCCAATTCAACAACATAACCCAGACACACTGGGGGGGTTCTGGCACCTATGAACAGGTATTTCATCACAGTTCCACAGTGACCTCAAGCCCTTTGAGAACTTGTGGCATGACATTCTGAAGGCTAACAGGAATTGTGGAATGTAGTTCCTAAGGCCTATATCTGCGCGCGCGCGCACACACACACACACACACACACACACACACACACACACACACACACACACACATCAACAACAACAATATACCCCTCCACACAAACACACACAGCGCAACTCAACAAAAAACATCATTCTCTTCCACACACATCTGCACACACATACGTGTGACTACCTCTGTGGCAGGAACACAACACACACACACACACACACACACACACACACACACACACACACACACACACACACACACGTGTGACTACCTCTGTGGAGGGTTGCTGTTTCTTCTTTTTCTCCTCCATCTCTTTCTTCTGCTGGAACTTCTCCATCTTCTCTCGCTTCTTCGCCTCCTTCTTCAGTTGTGCCTCCGTCTTCTGGGGTGCTGAGAGAGAGAGAGACAGGGCCTGAGTCTCACACACACATGCAGACACACACGCACATGCACACAAATCTTCTGAAAGGTTCAGATGGAGACATGACATGAGCGCACACACACACACACACACACACACGCACACACACACACACACGCACCTCCAGCTGGAGCAGCATCTCCCCCTGGTGTGCTGGGTGCGGCGTTGGCATTGCCGCTGGCGTTGGCAGAGATGGGCACCATCTTCTCACAGAGGGGCACTGGGCCCAGCACTGCCAGGAACTGCGGCTGGTTCATACACGTCACAAACCAGCGCGTCACGTTCACCAGAGACTTACGGTCAGCAGGCTCCAGCACCTACACACACACACCACACAAAACTTTGAGTAATAGTAAAAAGGAAATTCCCTATAGCATTCTCACACTCAAACCCCCACACACACACACACACACACACTCACGTATTTGAAGGGCAGCAGAACTGCGGTGGCCACAGCGATGTCGGCCAGAGAGAGACTCTCCCCGACCAGGAAGGTTTGCGGCTCCAGTGATTGGTCCAGAGTCTTCAACAGTTTCATCAGCACTGTGCGAGAGTTCTCCTGCAGCTACACACACACACAAACACATTAATAAACATACTTCAGCAGTCTCATCAGACCAGCACAAGAGTTCTGGAGCTACACACACACACACCTTCTTGTCGAGCCCTTTGGCGCCCAGCAGGGGGAAGACGACGGCGCAGGCGACGGGTGTGATCTCGTTCTGGGCGTAACTGATCCACTGCCACACGCGGCTCTGCTGCTGATGTCCCCTCCCCACACGGCTGGCGCGCGACGCCAGGTACCAGCCCACCGCACTGGAGCCCCACAGCGCCTGGCTGCCGCCGCCCGCATCGCCCGGCACCAGCGCCGGCCGCGCCGTCCACCCCGCCACCCCCGCTGGGGGCATCTCCGTGACGACGCGCGGAGGGGGGGTGCAGTACTGGCCAGCGATCAGCGGCAGGAGACTCTTAAAGTCATCAGGGTGGGATGACACATACAACACGTCCATCACTGCGGAGAGAGAGAGAGGGAGAGTGAGAGAGAGAGAGAGAATGTTATAAAGGGAGAGCTGACAAACCTGTCGGCCCGCATGCCCTGGGAAATGCCCAGAAGGCCATCAGCTGAAACCAGTGCGAATGGGAGAATTGACGGCTTGCTGTGCCACTGCACACTGTGCAAACTTTTACTGATGGCTGTAACATTCTTCAGTTCTTACTTAAAAACACAGGACTGAGGTAGGAAGTGCTGTTCAGTTCTGGGTGCTCCTGAGTGCACAGCAACTGCTCGCTGATGTGTCATTTTAAAGAGTTCAACAGACAGTGTGCGGAGCAACAAACTATCACTTCCTCCAGTCATAAGGGAGCAGAGCGGCCATAGCATAGGCATCTCTTTACTAATGAATCAGATGTTCAGTACTGACGGTAGAAGTGTTACTGATCAACTTAATTAAACGTGTCCCAGACTAATGTTATAGGTGTAGGACTACGTTTACTGAGAGCCAGTGCTACTGGCACAGTAGCGTTACCTCTGAGAGGGCTGCTCCAGCTACAGTAACTACCATCAGCTGATAATTGGCTAACATGTCCGAAATAGCGAAGCTACCCAGGCCAGCAAAGCACGGATAGCCTTCAAGCCAACTAACACTGGTGACTGGTATAGTTTCGAAGTCCTGTTAATTTACACGTACGCAGACATGTACAGTCTACAGCAGCCTATTCATATGCATATTCCAATGATAACATACTTACCTAAAGATTACAGAAGTATGAAACGTCAGCTTAACCACACATGCACAGTACCCACATGAAACCCGGTTGCCGTAAAGCTGACTGTTCAGACATAAACCACGCCGTCTGATGCAACACAGCAACAACTCGTTCTCTTTCTTCTACATCTTTAGGGTCGGCAAACCAACATAAACGTGCATTACCGCCACCGGCTGGACTGGAAGTTGGAACGACATGGGAATAAATGAAAAACAAATCTTACCTATCTCTGTTTGTAAAATATATTATATATAATAATGTTTTAGCTTGATCTCTGTTTCTTGATAACAAAGAGGTATATATCTGACTTGTCACTTGATGCTTTCCCTATCACCATTCTCTGTGACAGAAGAACCTGATTTCTCTCATGTTCACAGTACTAGCCTACTATATACTGCTACTACTACTACTACTAATAATAATAATAATAATAATTAGCTTTATTTGTATAGCACCTTTCATACACAGAATGCAGCTCAAAGTGCTTTACATTTGGAGTATTTAACACAATAATAGAATTTTCCAGTAGGCCATTGATGCATCCCATTTGCCTACAAGAGAAGCCCTGTATCCCCTATTCTATTATAGAGAACCCTGTATCCCCTATTCTATAGAGAACCCTGTATCCCATATTCTATTATAGAGAACCCTGTATCCCATATTCTATAGAGAACCTTGTATCCCCTAATCTATAGAGAACCCTGTATCTCCTTTTCCATTATAGAGAACCCTGTATCCCCTATTCCATTATAGAGAACCCTGTATCTCCTAATCTATTATAGAGAACCCTGTATCCCCTATTCTATTCTAGAGAACCCTGTATCCCCTATTCCAGAGAACCCTGTATCCTCTATTCTTACAGAGAACCCTGTATCCTAGCCTGACGAGCCAGACCCACATTAAAATGTAGGGTCTGGGCACTCACCGTTCGCAGTGCTCAGTCCGAGGGGCGGGATAATCGGTTGTCTTTCAAATTCCCTCTGCACGCAATAGGACAGCGCTATGAGTCCCATGCGTTTTTCCACCAGCGGAGCTAGTTGGCTGGCTTTTGTCAACTTAAAAAAAGCTTAACTCGTGTCACACTGTTCGCCAACAGCAACATCCATCTTCTTTGTTTTCAAGTAGCAGGGAATTCAAGCCAAACCGTTGCAACTCTGCCATCAATCATCATGTTAAGCCCGCCTAACTACTCTATACATGATTTGATTGGCCTGATAGAAGTTTAATTTTTCGAGCTCACAAGCCAACGGAGAGTTGCTAGACTAGCCCGCTAGGGTGCGTCTAGATTTCTAGGCTACCTGTATCCCCTATTCTATAGAAAACCCTGTATCTCCTGATCTATTATAGAGAACCATGTCCCTATCGCTCAAAATCGGACCGATTTGAGTGCTGAAAGGCTGCAGAAAAATGTGGATTAGGACTTTTAAATCAAATTTGTTCTGCAATGGATTTTTTCATAGGTGAAGTCTATTGATAGAGGGGGTCTCCAGTATCGAAATATGGTGTCATTTCCCAACATGCATAATTGGTTTTGAGCGATAGGGACCAATTTAGGTGCTGAAATTATGGCAAAATATGAAATACAGGCTATAGACTTTTACACTGATTTTTCATCCATTTTCATATGAATTAGGAGAGACCCTAGTATCCAGATGTGGTGGAATTTCTCGCACCAAATGAGTTTTGTGCGTTAGGGACCAATTATAGTGCAGAAAATCTTCAATCTGCAATATAGCCTTTTACATTTGGAGTGTGAAGTGCATGTGGCTGTCAATGTGACAGGAGGGGGCGCTAAAGTCATGAAGAACGCCATGGTTTTGTTCCATTCCATTCCATTCTATTCAGACCGACGGGACTGATGGAGCAGTCTGTGGCCAGCTGCAGGTCTGGTTTCAGTCTCGGAAATGGTACAACTTTGATAACTTTGGCTAGCTAGCCTAATGTTATTCTGATGGAATAATGCCATTTTTCCGCATCCCTTGGATGTTTGTTTGTTTTAGGCCTAAGCTAGATGTTACAGGGTTTGAATGGACTAGGTTAGGCCACCGAGAACATTATACTGAGAACAAAACGCATAAGGAACACTATTTAAGCAGAGTTGAATAATGTATTATTAAATTATGCTACAGAAAGTAGCCTTAGCTAACTCCATATTTAATCAAAGGAAAGCAAAACAGCTAGTCTGTCTTTACTGGGATGCGCTCAATGAATGGAACAATAGGCTTATTATAGCCTATTATAGCCTTATTATATAGGCTAGTCTCATTTCTCCATTGTTTCGCTGAAAGAGAATACAGGCTTTTCTGTCTGTTAAGACGATTTGGGGCCATTGTGTGTTCCGTGGACCATCAGGAAAGTCCAACCTGTAGGCTACACAGCTTTTGGGGCAAATATTTCTCGTGTTGGCTTTGTCTACAGATAGCATATTAACCTCTACAAGGATCAAACTGGATCACTTGACTGCAAATGCCATTTTAAAATGTCTGAGAGGAAGGCTAAGTGAGTGAGAGATGATGTTTGCACCTGTCCTAAACAGGATTATATCGTCCCTTCAACGGTTGTCTGTGCTTCCCACCCAGCCAGCTTTGTGATTCCGTGCTGCTTCCCGGTGTGTGTGTGTGTGTGTGTGTGCTGCTTCCCAGGGTGTGTTTGAGCGGAACCCCTCTTTTGCAGGATTACAGATTTGACACACCCGAGCAGCAGCCTCCGCGAGCCTCCAGGCCGCTACGTTATAATTACCGAGGGCGCGCGGGTGCCAGGCGCGCACTTTGAACACAGGCCATGGCGGATTTTTGTGCTCGGGCCAAATAAGGACCCCGACCGCGGGGAACAATGCCGGTCGTGAAAGGAACGGGGAGGGCCGGCCCAATGCAAATGCACTCGCATTGTGCTGCTGCGAGAGCCTCCTCGAGCCCCGCGCCGCGGACAGGCCGTTTTCATGCAAGGGGCACTGCAAGCGGAGAACAACCCGAGTTAAGCGCTACCTGGAGGTGATTCGGGTGAGACTCGAACCGGCAGGTTCACGCGTAACGCTAGCAGACGAAGTGTCTGCTCGTACAGGAGTGACGGACAGGTTTGCCCCTCGCGGAGGAGCGTCGTGACAGCGTGCACCTGCCGCAAGTTTAAAGGTATGATGCTTGTGTAGCCTACGATGTCAGGCTTTGTAAAGCTCTCAGTCTGAATTATAGTGCAGTTTAGCAGAGCTATAGACATACTAGCTATGTGTGGTCATCATGTAAGCGCGTAGGCTGTGTTATAACATAACTTAATATAACAACACACTCCGAACTTCTTTCATCAGGCGCCACTGCCGTTCTAAATAGCCAGGCTGTTTGTCAGCAGTTTAGGCAGACATCTCAGCAAGTTGTTTCTTTTTGATTACACTTCATCTCTCTCTCTCTCACACACACACACACACACACACTATGTGTTGTCCGGCACTTGTTGCGCTAGTCATCTTGCACGCAGACGAATCAAAGCAGCGGCAGGCAGAGTTTTGCTGCACTTTTAATTAATTCAAAGTTCATTCATCAGTTCGACAGCATGAACACACACACACACACACACACACAGACGGCTTTATTTTGCCACAATAAGCTCTTCTGGTGAAAACGCGATTATCTGCTGCGCGCGGATGCGCGGGCTCGCATTCAGGGCATGCATGAGAATGCATGAGAAAAGCCTCGCGCACAATAGGCTCGGTTGGAGTTTGTCTGCCGGTTTGGGTATGGGGAGCGCCAATGCTCTCCTGAATATTGATATTCTCTCTGCTGTGAGAAACAGAAATTCTCTCTCTCTCTCTACCAATCTATCTATCTATCTATCCATCTATCTATCTATCTATGTTTGTGTGTGTGTGTGTGTGTGTACTTGAGAGGTTTTTCTATACTTCATAAGTGAGTAATGGTGTGGTGTTGGGAGTTGGGAGCCTCCTCCTCATATGTGTGTGTTTTGAGTGTGTGTACTTGAGAGGTTTTCCTGCTTCATAAGGGTGGTGTGTAATGGTGTGGTGTTGGGAGCCTTCTCCTCCTCATGTGTTTGTAGCTGGTATGAAGTGTGACTCTGACAGAAGCAAACAGCAGAGTGGCTTGGCAGGACTGTGGGGCTGCAACCAGAGGGAGATAGAGTTGGGAACCACGCACACACACACACACAGAGAGAGAGAGAGAGAGAGAGAGATAGAGAGACTCACACACACACACACACACACACACACACACACACACACACACACACACACACACACACACACACACACAAACACACAGATACTCACACACACACACACACACACACAGACAGACAGACAGACAGACAGAGAGAGAGAGAGAGAGAGAGAGACATACACACACAGCTTGATTAAGATTCACTGCAGGAACATCAAAGACTCAAAGGGTTTCCAGAACAATTACCCCATTCTGCCCTGATGCACCCCAACTGCCCCCCTGTCCATCTACTCCCCCCCCCTGTCCATTTACCCCTGCCCCCACCCCCCCTTTCCACCTGATTAAACGCCAGCCCTCTGGAGCTGACTCTGCAGCCACAAGACAACTTCAGCTTAATGTGTGTGAGTAGGCCCTTACACACTGCCAAAATCCCCGCAAAATTATGTACCAAATTCGCGGAACGCCTGTCCGAGGCGGAACGAGGCCTGTTCCGAGGCGGAACGGCGGGACGAAGTGTCGCCAAATTTACTACCAAGCCCCCTAGACATTTTGCCGAATCGATAAGTTCAGGCACCAGTGTGAAAACGTTAAGGCGGAAAGGGGGGACGTGGGCGGGCGTTTTGATGACACTACATATGTCCAACCCACAACAGGAGATTTAAAATCTGACCGATCAAAAGCAGCAATAGCAGATAGCACGTAAGGACAATGAACTCTTACCTTTATGGTCTACAAGTTCCCCTTAGTTATCCATAGTTAGTCCAGTGTTATTTCCATCATGCAATCTTCTCAATATGAGCTAGTTAGAGATGGAGATAGCCTGACCATATTCTTCTATCACACAAGTCTGACTAAATTCAAAGTTTCACTCCAGAAACACTTTGTTGTAGCCTATGGACCTTGCACAAAACTTGCGACAACAGGCTTTACCCTTACAAACTGTCATGTAATGTTATATACAGTTTCTGGCATCCATAACAAAAGCATTTGTAGATGAATGATGAACATAGCTGACTCATCTTTAGGGAATAGCAACGTTGCGCTCCTTCAATAACATGACGCACAACTTTATTTTCATGCATTAATTTGATTAAGGCTAGACTAGGCTACATGGCGATCAAGCACACTGAAAATGTTTTATAATAATAATAAGCTTTATTTGTATAGTGTAAAGGAGTCGACACTATGGGGAGACACGGACGCAGCGAATAGGTTTAAAAGCCCGAACTCGGGAAAACTTTAAACTTAGCTCGCATGTCAGTTTTTAGATACACACAAGTCGCGCCACTGAACATCATCAGAACACGACACAATAAACAGTACACAACAACTCAACAGATAAAAGCGCAGGCTGTGACTGCAACAATACCATACAAGTGAACAACACGTAATGGCTGGCTGTGAATTATGTACAACGTGGTGCCCCTACACGTGCCCCCCCAGAATTCACAAAGACTGACAAGATCATCCGGTGAGGTGGGCGCAGTGCTCGGCCAAACTTGCTCTGGCCATCAGGCACTGGGGCCGCAGGAACAGGAAGTTCAGGGTTCGTTGACTGTGGAAGCGTGGTAGATGGGGGATGGCCCAGCCGTGGGGGCTGGGCAACCACCACCGGAGAGTCCAAGTCCAAGTGAGCGGGTTTAAGGCGGTCCACTGACACCCGGTCTCGCTTGCCCCCGATGTCGAGGACAAAAAATTTGTCCCCCGTCTCCAGCACCCGGAGCAGGCCACCATAGGGTGGATGCACCCGCACCGCTGAAAGGAACGTCCGCCAAACGCAGTCCACTGATGGCAGTCCTGTACGCCTGAACGTCAGCGTCATGGACCTGGTCCGCCGCCATATGTGCATAATCAACTCCAAGAAGCACTGCCCCCGCAAAACGACGAGAAAGACAGTCTGCCACATGATTGTCCTTTCCTGCCACATGACGAATATCCGTTGTGAACTCTGAAATAAAAGAAAGCTGACGCTGCTGCTGGGCAGACCATGGCTCCGAAACCTTGGCCATGGCAAAGGTTAAAGGCCTGTGGTCCACAAAGGCAGTGAATGATCGGCCTTCCAGCAGGAAACGGAAGTGTCGTAAGCAGCTCCCGGTCAAACGTGCTGTACCTCCTCTCCGTTGGGTGCAACTGCTGGCTGAAAAAGGCCAGCGGCTGCCAAGCACCATCAACCAGCTGCTCGTGGACAGTTGTGATGGCGATAGGTGCATCTGAGGATGGGTGGACAAGCATGGTGGCATTGGCCAAGGCCACTTTGGTGTCCATGAACGCCTGAGTCCTTTCCCCTGTCCAGTCGATGGTGTGTTTAGCAGCCTTACCCTTAAGTGCCTCGTAGAGGGGACGCATGAGGTGAGCTGCACGTGGAATGAAGCGGTGGTAGAAAGTCACCATGCCTAAACCTTAGCCTCTAGCGGAGCCGCCCCCTCGGTCGTGACATGGTGGCCGAAATGGCACTTCGCTGTGTTGATGATCAGTCCGTGATCGCCCAGACGCTGAAACAGAACCCTTAGGTGCGCCAGGTGTTCAATTTTGGAAGTACTAGCTACGAGGATGTCGTCCAAGTACACAAAAACGAACAGCAAGTCACGCAGAACACTGTCCATGAGTTGCTGGAACGTCTGGGTGGCGTTTTTTAACCCAAATGGCATGCGGAGGAACTCAAACAAGCTAAAAGGAGTGAAAAGGAGCCCAGCAGTATTGGGCACGTCCTGTGGATGCAGCGGCACCTGGTGATAACCGCGGATGAGGTCCACCTTTGAAAAAATGACCTTACCAGCCAAGCGAGCAGAAAAGTCCTGAATATGGGGAACAGGGTAGCGGTCAGGTGTAGTGGCCTCATTCAAGCGACGGTAGTCACCGCATGGACGCCAGCCACCGGCAGGCTTCTGAACCATATGTAGTGGTGAAGCCCAAGGGCTGTTAGAACGCTGCACAATGCCGAGGCGCTCCAGCGTCTCAAACTCTGCCTTGGCAATGGCGAGCTTTGCAGGATCCAAACGCCTAGCGCCTGCATAAACCGGAGGACCCACCGTTGCGATGTGATGCTCCACACCATGTCTGACCCCGCCGGATGAGAAAGTGGGTTGGGTGAGGGCAGGGAATTCGGCCAGGAGGCGTGAAAACTCAGCCGCAAAGGTGCTAGACAGACGGGACGAACTGGAACTGCTGTGCGTGCAAGGGAGTGAGGTAAAGGTCTCGGCCTTGACCAGGCGTCGGTTTTTGACATCCATCAGAAGGCCATGAGCACAAAGAAAATCTGCCCCTAGTAGGGGTGTGGACACTCTCGTCACCACAAAGTTCCAGTTAAACTGCTGTCCACCAAAACACACCACGGCACTGCGCTCACCGAAAGTCTGGATGGAGCTACAGTTCGCAGCCTCCAAGACGGGACCTGGTTTACCCTGTTGAATGTCCAAGTCTGTAGCAGGCAAAACGCTTACCTGCGCACCTGTGTCACAGAGGAAACGACGTCCGGAAACAGCATCGGTGACGAACAGCAAACCGCCTGTATGGCCGACACTCATTGCTGTAAATGAGCGCCGGCCCTCCCGTTTCCCGATGCTTTGAAAGGGCAGGGTGGGCGGCACTTCAAAGCCTTAGGCCCGAAACGAGCATGTGCTGCAACGTATCTGCCTCTTTAGCCAGGTCGCGGGAGTCCTTGATGTTAGAACCAGCAAGAGCAGACCTCACCTCCCCTGGCAGCTGCTGAAGAAAGAGCTCTCTGAAGATGAAACACGGCCTATGGTTGCCGAGGAGAGACAGCATGTGGTCCATTAGTTCCGATGGTTTTGCGTCACCTAAGCTCAGCTTGAAAGTCCCCAGCAAAAGCTCTTTAAGGCACTCATTATTTATCCTCATCCGGAGGATTTTGCAGCAAACTCACCACTCTGACAGTAATTGAGCTAACCAGGGCCGCGACCACAGCAAACCACACTGCCGCATGTCCTTCCCAAAACTCCGGTAGCCTAAGTGCAACGGCGTTAGTAGTCATGTTGAAAACTCTCAGGATTACCGTCCAAAGAGTCGTCGGGGTCACCAGTGTAAAGGAGTCGACACTATGGGGAGACACGGACGCAGCGAATAGGTTTAAAAGCCCGAACTCGGGGAAACTTTAATCACCATAAACTTAGCTCGCATATCAGTTTTTAGATACACACAAGTCGCGCCACTGAACGTCATCAGAACACGACACCGTAAACAGTACACAACAACTCAACAGATAAAAGTGCAGGCTGTGACTGCAACAATACCATACAAGTGAACACGTAATGGCTGTGAATTATGTACAACGTGGTGCCCCTACAATAGCACCTTTCATACACAGAATGCAGCTCAAAGTGCTTTACATTTGGAGCATGTAACACAGTAATAGTCAGTCAGTCATTATCAATCACTTTCACTTTTCTTCATTGCTGTGGCCGTTTATGATCCAATCAGCAACATATCAGAAATACTATTATACTACTATGGATATATAAAGGCTTTGCTGACAAATGCCTAGGCTAACAAATGCTTAGGCCCCGTTGATGCGGACTCCAAGCAGCCAGCCTTAGCTTGTTCTTAGCATATGTTGCAATTATTTGACTTTATACACAGACATTCAAGACTGGCAGCCTTAACCCTTAACCCCCCACAAGCACGCCATATGGCAACTGTGGCAAGGAAAAACTCCCATATTCCAGGAAGAAACCTTGAGCAGAACCTGACTTAATAGGGGGAGCCCATCTGCTTCTGGCTGACTGCGCCCTCCAATGGCAGCAGATGTAGAATAATCTGAAAAAGTAGTCTACAGGATAAGATGAGTTAACTAAAGGCTTTCCTATACAGGTATGTTTTCAGATCTTTTTTAAAAATATTTACTGAACTTGCCTGCTTGATGTACAGAGGCAGGGTGTTCCATAGTTTTAGGGCATAATGGATAAAAGCAGCTTCTCCACTATGCTTGTGGAGCACCTGGGGTACAATTAAAAGATTAGAATTGGATGATCTAAGTTTCCTTTGTGGTTGATAAGATATTAAAACCTCAGAGATATATGAAGGTGCTATGCCATTCAGAGCTTTGTAAGTAATTAACATAACCTTAAAATCAATTCTATAGGAAACAGGGAGCCAGTGCAGTTCAGCCAACACAGGGGTGATGTGTTCTCTCTTCTTGGTCTTAGTTAAAAGTATAGCCGCAGAGTTCTGTATGAGTGCCAATTTCTTTAGATGTTTTTTGGGAAGACCAGTGAAAAGTGCATTGCAGTAGTCTAACCTGCTAGTGATAAAGGCATGAATTAGTTTTTCTGCATCTTGTTGAGTTAAAAAAGGGCCGCACTTTGGCAATGTTTCTCAGGTGGAAATAGGCTGTCTGAGTAACTTTACTGATATGGGGCTTAAAACTTAACTCTGCATCTAATATGACACCGAGGCTTGTTACTTTTGGTTTGACCTGGTGCAGCAAGTTCCCCAGATTACTAAGAACAATGTCTCACTTTGGTTTTGGTCCAATCAAAAGTACCTCTGTTTTGTCATCATTTAGTTTCAAAATTGTTTTGCTCATCCACTGATTAATGGAGGTTAGGCATGCAGTGAGGGAGCAAAGGCCATCTGGGTTAGTTGGCTCCACAGAAATATACAATTGGGTATCATCTGCGTAGCTGTGGAAGTTTACATTATGCTGACTTATGATGTTTCCCAACGGAAGCATATATAGAGAAAATAGCAGGGGACCAAGGCAGCTCCCCTGGGCCACACCAAAAGGCAAGTCATGTTTTACAGACACATGATCTCCTACAGTAGACTGATATAAAAATCTCTGCCAGTAATGTAGGTTTGAAACCAGTTTAGAACATTATCAGAGAGACCCACCCACTTTGCAAGGCAGTAAATTAGGATGCTATGATCAATGGTGTCAAATGGCGCACTCAAATCTAGAAGAATAAGGATTGAGACTTTGTTTGAGTCAGTAGCCAGTCTAAGATCATTGACTATTTTTACTAGAGCCGTTTCTTTGCTGTGATTTGATCTAAAACCTGTTTGGAATTATTCAAGGATACTGTTTTCGTTGAGGAAGGTAATTAACTGATTACAAACGACTTTTTCAAATACTTTGCTCAGGAACGGTAGGTTTGATATAGGCCTTTTTAAGTAAAGGTTTCACAACAGCGGTTTTAAAAGCAGTTGGAAATATACCTGTTTCTAATGAGGTATTTATTATCTTGAGAATAAAGGGAGCTAAGCTATCATATACATTTTTGAGGAATCTAGTAGGGATTGGATCCAAAGCACATGTTGAGGAGCGGGTTTGAGTGATAATTTTACTAAGCTCAGATTGAGTAATAGTGCTAAAGAACCTTAATTTTGGGGGGCTGTTTTTGGGTGTACTATCAAACATATTACCTATGTTACCAATAGCCTCCCTTATAGAAATTACTTTGTTTTTGAAGAAGTCTGCAAATTCTTCGCATCTTAGAGAGGATGCCTGACTGAGTGTATCAAAAGGTGTTTGATGCAATACCCTATCAATGGTGGAGAACAACACCCTAGAGTTTCCACTGTTTTCAGCAATTACCTTAGAGAAGTGGTTCCTTCTCTCATTCCGAATAGCTCTATTATAATTTGCTATTTTTTCTTTTAGAATGGCACGGTGAACCTGTAAGTTTTTCTCCATGTTCTCTCAGCTTTTCTACAGGATCTTTTTAGATCATCGATATTTTCGTTCATCCAAGGTGTCAGTTTGCTACAGGGCCTTTTTTAGTCTTTAAGGGTCCCACTCTGTCAAGCAGAACACCTAGTTTACGATTGAGAGCCTCTACCATTTGATCAATTGGATGATGTAAAATATCTAAATTTATGGAGTCTACAGTATAAGAGCTATGAACTGCTGTTCTGCTCTAATGTCCAAGAGTCGCGATTTGATTGCAATTTCGGGATGAATTTTTGAAGCATGTAGTACTATATTAAAAGATACACAATAATGATCAGACATATTTATATAATTTACTGATAAGTCCGCGACTTCTATCCCTTTAGAAATTACTAGATCGAGGGCCTATTATTATTATATTATTATATTATGAAAAGGCTTTGCAGTAGGATTGTCCAATGGTCAATCTATTGCTTCAATTTGTGTTTTAGGTGACGTGCCAATGCTGGTTTCATGCCGTTTTACGCAAGTTTAAAATGTTTATCAACTGTGTAATTTGGTCAATCTATTGTCTCTCAATTGTGTTTAATGTGACGTGCTGAAGCTACATTCATGCATTGTTTTGCTCCGGTTGAAAATGTTTCTGTGTAATTTGTCAGCTGTGATCAAATGCGTTCAATAAATTCCTCTTTTATGTCAGAAATATAACATGCCCATGATTGATGCTTGTACGGTCAGGTGTATCTAATCTAGGCCTCTCTTATGTTCAATCAAATTTGCTTTGCCCGCCTGTTTTTTTGTTCCGTGTTCACCCATTTGAATATTTCTATATGCCACTGTTTTAGATCCCAACGCAAATTGACCAAGAAGAGCCAAACGTCTTTGTCTACTGCGTTTAAGATCATTGAGTCTTTCATTTGAACTGCTCCCTGCTTCTCTTCCCCTTCCAAATTACTTTTTATTGTCCAAAGATGCAATCGCAAGAATCTGACATTCTAAGCATCGACACATACTGCACTATAATGCAAAGCAACTTCACTTGCATTTATAGGGTAGGCTACTAAAAATGTGCACAGCAGCTAACCAAAGTGTCGGTTCTCCCGCCATGGTTTTGAAAATCACCCACCTGGTGCATCTGATGGCGCACGTATAGGCCTACGACTGTCACTCTACACGCCCCCTGTTGCACGTCACATTTTAATTTGCTAGATGGTCCTGCCTCCAAAATGCCGGATCATGTGAACAGATCAGCAGGCTGGCAAATTTTCACCTCGTTTTCAGACACACGATGCGGCAAAAAAACGTCTCCTCTTCCCGCAAATTTTGTGTGATCTCTGTGTGAAAAGGGCTAGTGTGGGGTTATTATGTATGTGTACGTGAGACAGAAAGAGTGGCCTGGTACTTGTATGTGAATTTGAGTGTATGTGTGTGTGTGTGTGTGTGTGTGTGTGTGTGAGAGATGTTTTTAAACAGTCCTGCCAATCAGCTGCTGTCTAGACCAGATCGATTGAACATAGACAGCTCCCCCTTCAGACTGGGGGGAGAGAGACCGCCCAAACATATTATGTCAAAGGTGGAGTGAGCACACCCAGCACGGCAAAGCCGGGCGTGACAGTGTGTGTGTGTGTGTGTGTGTGTGTGTGTGTGTGTGTATGTGGGGGTATGTGTGCGTATGTCTCAGTAGGAGTTCTGAGCGTGTCGTTTCAGTAGGAGTTCTGAGTGTGTTATTTCAATACGAGTTCTGAGTGTATCGTTTAAGTATAAGTATATATACTCTTTTGATCCCGTGAGGGAAATTTGGTCTCTGCATTTATCCCAATCCGTTAATTAGTGAAACACACTCAGCACACAGTGAACACACAGTGAGGTGAAGCACACACTAATCCCGGCACAGTGAGCTGCCTACTACAACAGCGGCGCTCGGGGAGCAGTTTTTTGGAGGCTCTGAGTGTGTCGTTTCAGGAGGAGTTCTGGGCGTGTCAGTAGGGGCTCTGGGCGTGTTATATCAGTAGGACCTGAGTGTGTCATTTCAGTAGTACTAAATTAAACGGATATATTCAAAAATAAGAGTTTGGTTCTGCCTGTCAGTTGATAAACACAATAGCCCCTTTATTATTATTTATTATTGCACACATCTTTTCACCTATTTTCAGACTCTCCAAAACGAGGCCTTGCCGTTTCTGTAATAATCAGCTGTAGATTGATCTGAATGTATTACTAAAGGGGAACGTTTTTAACATAGAGCCCTGTTGCTTGAGGTCACGGGTACTGTCGATTGGTGCGCGGAATGTTCCTTTAAAGCCTTTGTGTGTTTATGTATATGTTTGTGGATTGATGCTTGTAATTGAATATTCTCTTATTAAAATAAAAAACATTATATTTTATCAAAACGTTTAATTTTTTACATTTTGGAATTGAAAGGACGAGTTGATATGAACCCAAATAATGAGCAATCGGAATCGGCTCTGAGTTATTACAATGTGTTGGTGTGTGTGAATGTGAGTGTGTGTGAGGTGTGTGTGTGCCTCTGTAGAAGTGTGTGTGTGTGTGTGTGTGTTGGATGGTTCTGAGCTGGTTGGTAAATGAAGAATGTTTTGTAACTTTATAAAGCAGACAACAGGCGACAGTATTGTGTGTGTTTGTGTGTGTGTGTGTGTGTGTGTGTGTGTGTGTGTGTGTGTGTGTGTGTGTGTGCGTGTGTCTGTGTCTGTGTAACGCGATGGAAGCACAGATGATCTGATCTCCAAGACGACTGTACGCATTCTCCGGCCCCTCAACCCTGTCGCCTAGCAACACTTAGTGGACAGTGACAGGATGAGATGAAGATTCTATCCTCATCCTCATCTGCACATCTACACACACCGAATACTAATGCAGCTCACACACACACACAAACACACACACACACTATCTGTCTGAGAGGCATAAGGGCTGTAGACCCAGCAGAGTGTGTGTCAAAATTCTCGTCTAAAACAGCCGAAGGTCTATTTATCAAGTCAAGTCAGTTTTATTTAGTATAACGCATTTAACATGCACAGAGTGCAACCCAAAGCGCTCCACATACAAGACATTTGACACAAAACAAAAGACAAAAGATGCCGGACGGAGCGGCATAGTCGCCAGTGTACGCATGACACCATGCATGAGTTTATTTGCATTTGAACGGCAAGATGAATTCCTTTGATTCGAAAAGACGGTGATCTAACGAAATCCTCGTCGGTAGCCATTTAGAGTAAACAACTAAACTTAACAATTATTCTAAACAATTGAGAGGCAGAAATAAAACTACCATCCCTCACACACAGGTAATACTGTAGAACAACAAAGTAGCAAGTTTACGAACAATTGATGTTACGCGAAAAACTAAGCTACAAAGTACGACAACCAAGACCACAAACAAAGACCGTCTTCCCCACGGAGAAAGGTCGCTGGATTACTGCTACGAACAGCGAGCATTCAAAAAGGTCCAGGGCATAACAGACAAACCGGCCACACACGAAACGATGAGTACGAAGAGCGAGAATAGTGGACCTACACTTTCTAATCTCAAACCCCAGAACAAAAGCTGGTTATCTGCGGGGCTTCAGTGGCCTACTCAGCTCGAGGCTACGATGTGAGGACAGCAGCAAAGCAAAGCTGACCACTCTCACCCACAAAGAGCCCCTGTCTGAGTTATCCACCCGGAAAGGAAAGAAAAAGCGACTACCAACAATCCAAAAAAACACAATCCAAGCCCAGGGCACTCACCAAAAAAAGCAGCCAATGACCCTGAAAGTCAAAGTCCCGTAAGACGTAACGAAAGGCGATTTTGAACGAGGGAGTTACAAAAATCCCGGACTAAGAGCACCCAATTATGTTACAAACCAAAGCAACATAAAGAGGAAAGGTGCACATGATTTGCCTTGTAAGGTACAAAAATATATTTATTACCAGAAATTATAGATTACAGTAACGACAAACAAGTCTAGGGTATTGAAACGAAAATCAAAAGGCAAGCGGGTTCTCAGAACAGGCGGCCAGACAGCAGCGATATGGCAAAAGCCTCTAACAATGGGACGGACGGAAGTGGTGGGGATGCTAAACGCCTCTTTCCAAGCAGGGTTTGGTTGGCCTTACTGTAAATGGCATTGCACCCCTAGGTGCAGGTGTAGCCATTACACTTGGGCACGAGCTTGGAGGCCTGAAAAACAAGATAGATAGATAGATAGATAGATAGATAGATAGATACTTTATTGATCCCCAAGGGGAAATTCAGGAGGTCTCAGTAGCATACACACAACATGCACTTACAGCAGAAATGGTAAATATAAGTATAAACATATAACCAAACTCCACTGTACAATAAAGACAGAAAAGAAAGAAAAACTAACAAAACTAAATACTAAATATACTATATAAAAGGAGAGTGGTGACAACAAGGGGGTGCCAAAACGCACATCAAAATGGAGGAATCATGAACATCCTAACAATAACCCTCCGTAACACTCTTGGATTGATAATTTTACTCTTAGGAACAATTACTTATAATATTTCTTTAGGATTTTTGCCTTGTTTAACATGTCGGGAATCCCGAAGTTTCCTGTTTGAAACAGCCAAGATGAGGCGTCTTCTCACTGATCAAGTTCGTTTCACATGCAGAGATATGCCCCATTTCTATTCATTATCACTTATGGAAATAATGTAAGTGAGAATAGGAGCAGGCTTCACTCAGTATGTAGGCTACCTTTCTAAACTGTTGTTCAGAGTGCTGGCCTCATGCATGAGGTTACTGAAGAAGGCACACGCCGAAACGCATCTGTGCAAATAAAAAGTAAACTCATGCATGAGGTTACTGAAGAAGGCATGCGCCGAAATGCGTCTGTGCAAATAAAAAGTAAACTCATGAATGGTACAGCCTCCCTTCTACTAGGTTTATGAAAATACATATCCAACCCAAAACTAATTTACCCTATTGGACTTTGCACTTTTTCAAAGGTTAAACATTTTAATGTGTTAATAAGTTAGCTACAAGTAATTTTGCTTGTTATTTTTATTTAGACTTTACATTCTGGGAGGTGATCCACAAAAGCCTATATGGTCGGAACAATGGGATGTCGGAGCAGAGGGTCTATTTTTTTCGAAAAACAAAGGGACGTCGGACTACTGGGCTGTTGGACCAAAGGGATTTTTTCGGATTATTGAGAGGTCGGAACATTGGAGCGTCGGACAAATGTGTCCCCAACCTAGCAACCTCAGAATTCGTGGATGATAGAGAGTGTACATTTTCATCTGGGACCAAATGAATCAATCAGTGCAGTTTTGAGTAAGTCAGGAATATGCATTTATAACTGAATAGCATATAGCATAGCTTGGAGCCAACTACATCAAAGTAAAGAGCTTTTTTAAGCCATTTAACCAGGAATGATGGAGAGGCCTCTGCCAGACACATTTTCTTTCTCTCTCTCTCTCTCTCTCTCTCTCTCTCTCTCTCTCTCTCTCTCTCTCTCTCTCTCTCTCTCTTCTCTCTCTCTTCCCTCTCCCCCCTTCTCTCTCTCTCTCCCTCTCTCTCCTCTCCCTCTCTCTCTCCCCCCTTCTCTTTCTGTCTCTCTCTCTCCCCCTTCTCTCCCTCCTCTCTCTCTCTCTTTCTCTCTCTCCCTCTCTCTCTCTCTCTCTCCCTCTTCTCTCTCTCTCTCCCTCTCCCCTCCCTCTCTCTCTCTCTCTCTCTCTTTTTGTCTCCTGAGGTCCATTCTGAGTGACTCCTCCACTAGGGGGTGCTCTTACACGGCTGCTCTCCTGGTAACATCGGGGTCCCCAGGGGTCAGACGGCAGACTGATGCATTGTGGGTAGCTGGCCCTTTAGGAGCAATGCACCATGCGATGGGAGACGTTAGCGCTCTCAATCGCCTGATGACTCCCTAATACGGCCGTAAACAGGAAACACATCGTTACATTCCTCAGATACAGCCTTAGATAGCGTTGTACACACACGCCTCTCTGGGGGCAACAGAGCGATAGTCTCACTGATGCCACCCCAGTCATCAGGGGGCTTTGTGTGTATGTGTGTGTGTGTGTGTGTGTGTGTGTGTGTGTGTATATTTATCTCTGTCATGAGAGAGGATTAATTACCAGAATGGAAACAGGAAGAACCCTCCCTCAAATTCGAATGAAAAAAAGCTTTCTTGGCATGACGAGGTCACTCGTATTGCCAAAGCAGTTATTATATAATAAACTGGACATACACACATACATATCAATAGATTTTCATAGGGAAAAAATCCATATGTATATATGATACTGTGTGTGTGTGTGTGTCTGTCTGTATGTGTATCTGTATGTGTGTGTGTATCTGTATCTGTGTGCAGTGTTCGAATTATACCGTGAGCTTCGGGGGGTACCACTATTTCGACTGGTGACATCACTCTCCATTTTATATAGGCTTACACACATGATTTCACACTGTTCACAGTTCACAGTCAATTTTCATTCGAAATATAGGCCATATGACCGTGGCTGGCTGGCTGGCCGACAAGTTAAAAGAAACTAATCATACTAGCAAGCACAATTTACCTTACACGTTATGGGAAGGGATGAAATTGGGTAAACACTGTTTCAAGGTGCGCCCCGTGCGTAAAATTGTGCGCCACAGTCAAATATGTTTTGGTATAGCCGTGCAGTGCAAACATGGAAATGCATACAGAGCAATAGCACGGAAATTATCTTAATAATTAAAAGCATACAACTTAAATTTAGAATCCAAGAATTGTTTACAGATGGGCCACAGAAAGTCTCCCGTTTAATAGCCAAGTTCACCTAGCCTAATACAAGGCCAGCCTTTGGTTCATTTGATTCGTTTTTCTTAGCCTAGGCATTTCATATCATGTAGCCTAGTAGTGCATTGTGCGCCTGGTATTATATCACAAAATGTTTGTGCAGCAATACACTTTTAAGAAAGGCTGATCTCTAATAATGGCAACGAGGAAAGACATTTCACGTCCAATTGATTATTATATGTTCACGTAGCGTTTCAAACAAATTGCAGGTAACGTTGCAATTATGGATGTATGGGAATTTGCGTAAAAAAGGTTGAGCCACTAAACTACATGCGAAATTCCCTGAATATTAGTGCAAATTCCCTCTTGTTAAGACATTAAGAATGAAATTGCACAAAATTATAAATCGCCTCATTAAACCTCTCAACGTGTCAGTATATCTATGGAACTCCTCCTATGGCGTGTGATTGTAGGCCTGATTTTTAAGATAAGCAGCAGCGATGGTCGTGGCCGCTGAGTGGAAGGGAGACCTCCGGTTAAACCATAACGATCTTGCTACTCAATGTTTTTCTAAGGTTGGCTATCACTATGTTACAAAGGCAGTGAAATATTAGACAAATGTATGGCCATTTGGCCACCGCTTGTTAACCCATTCGTATCAGGCTTTTGCAGCCTAAACTGTGCATTTGTTTTAATTCGTCAGTATTATATCATAGCAAACAATACAGTCTGAACGTATCAGAGAAATGGTACAGCCCAATGGGGGTGAGGGTTTGAAAATCGTATTTCATTAGATTATATCCTGAATTGTTGGTATGTGATGGTAATACTGCATTTAATTACATGCAATATTGGATAACATTACATTTTATTACATTTTTTCAGTACCCCCCAAACTATTGTTTTCATCCCTTTTGGGGGGGTCCAAGTCTCATCTAGGGGGGTCGGGCCCCCCAATAGCCCCCGTAATTCAAACCATGTCTGTGTGTGTGTGTGTCTGTGTGTGTGTGCATGCGTGTCTGTGTGTGTGTGTGTGTGTGTGTGTGTGTGTGTGCGTGTTTGGGTGTGTGCGTGTGTGCGTGCTTGTGTGTGCGCGTGCGTGCGCGTGTGCATGTCTGTGTGTGTGTGTGTGTGTGTGTGTGTGTTCGTGCGTGCGTGTGTCTGAGTGTGTGCGTGCGTGCGTTAGAGTGCATCATCCGCCTTGACATATGCAAATTAATCTGTCCCTATGCATATTATGTTCCAATAAGCGAAAAAACATTATTATAACTATATTAAACTAAATTATATTTAGGTGACCCACCTACCATCAACCTTTATGAATGGTCGAAATTGTTGCCAAATTCAGGAAACCACCTCGCAATATGGGGGACTATGGGGGTATATTTCACATTATTTCACTATTATCAATTTTTTAGCCAGTAGTTATTTGAATAATAACTGTATTAAGGGCATAAAGCACACAGCTCATTGGATAAACATTGGGTTTCTTTATGTTGTCATACATATTTTGGTGATTTTTTTTCTATTTTGAATATATTATTTGATTAAAAACACCTTAATGTGTATTGTAACACTTGTCATTAATCATTTAATTTAACTGTTGTTGCTATGGTGTTATACAAATCTCATAATTCCAAATCAGATATAGGCTACATGCGTGGGACTATTTTGTTTAGTGTAGAGTAGTAGTTGTATCACATAGGATTACATGAACTTTCTTGCAACATGGCTTCTAGTGGAGAGTGTATTAGTAATGCCAATCCACAGTCTTCAAAATGTACTCTGTCTATAAGACAATCGTCTTGGATATTTGGTTTGGGCAGTGGCCTTGTTCAGGATGACTCGATTATCACTGGATCCCGTCTTCCAAACTGTCGCCAAGTTCTCAGTTGCTTCATGTGGTATCTTTCGGATGGTTCGTCAGAAAACAGGACAAAGTGGGAATCAGCAAATATCGTACTGTCCCAGGTGTCCAGCTTTTACAAAAAGGGCAACATTCCTTTGATATCAGAAAGGAGAGCCTGTGAAAAATCATCAAACTTTTAAATATAAGTATATATACTCTTTTGATCCCGTTAGGGAAATTTGGTCTCTGCATTTATCCTAATCCATGAATTAGTGAAACACACTCCGCACACAGTGAACACACAGTGAGGTGAAGCACACACTACTCCCGACGCAGTGAGCTGCCTGCTACAGCGGCGCTCGGGGAGCAGTGAGGGGTTAGGTGCCTTGCTCAAGGGCACTTCAGCCGTGGATGTGGGCACCCTTCGGTTACAAGCCCAAAGCCCTAACCAGTAGGCCACGGCTTTGGGCTTGTAAGCTTGTACAGCTACTTGTCAGGACTTGTCGTGCAAGGCAAGTATAACTGTATAATTATAGGCTGTTCATCTTATATACTCCACAGAACCCACCCCCACCCCCCTTCACCTACCACCACATATACAATTCCATTCTGTGGGAAACACTGCCTTCCATTATCAGACCCTTCATCTTATCCACGACAAATGCATAGTCCTGTAGAATAGAGCATTGTTAGAATAATATTGGGTTGTAGAGATTAGCACACTAGAATAGAGTATTGTTAGAATACTATTGGGTTGTGGAGATTAGCACACTAGAATACAGTACTGTTACAATACTGTTGGGTTGTGGAGGTTAGCACACTAAAAACATTACAGCACAGGGGTAATCCTAATTTTATGGATCAAATTTATTCCAATCCAACTCAAAAGTTTTGAACAACACAAAGTGAAGGTTTTATCCAGATCAAAACCAAGAATAGATTATGTGATCTAATCCAATTTCAGGATCCTTGTTTCCCTTTGAACAACCCATTTTCAAGATTTGATCCAATCCGATAGCCTAAATCCGGTAACTGAAATCCGATAACGAAATCCGATCACGTTTCTTTTGAACAATTGGGCCCAAACAATCAAAGCATATGTAAACTAAAAAGCTATGCTGCCTCATGTTCGTTTAGCTCGGACCCCGTTAATCACCGCTTGCGGTTATATTTATTAATTGTTTCATTTATTAATTCATTTATGTCACTTGTTTACGTTATTTAATATGTAAAAAAAAAAAAGAACTCAAGCAGCCGCTTAGTTCGCTTATGCCTCGGGCTGGCCCTGCGGCTGCCCCCAAATGGCATGAATGGCATTGATTTGGATGAAAATGCCAAACTCTGAGCTATCCCACTGAAATGACGAACCAGCCCATCTACACTGGAGAAACTTCAGAAGATGGAGAAAAACTGACAAGACTTTTGCTCTGTGGCCAGAGAACGCTGAAAGCTTGGTGAAGGACAAGGAGGACTTGTTATTTCTGGAGTCTATGAAAAATGACCGCCAGGCCTCATTTGGTTCATTCGATAAGGCATTAGCTGACCACATATATTGTTTTCCAGCCTTCAAATTTGGTACTGGCAAAACCCATGACAGCAAGCTTTTATTGATAGTTTACTTACATGTTGTTTATTGAAAATGCCTGGCAAAGGCAATTTTTATTGCATTTTCCCCGAAAATGTACCACTGCCATATCTCAGGAAGTAATAAAGATAGAGACACACGACTCACACCAAATGATGCGAAAAGTCCATATTTATATTCAACTTCCATTGACATTATAGGGCTAGACCCATTATTTTTGGTGTTATTTAAGAAAAAAGGATATTTACAGCATAGCTTTACGTCTTTAGTTGGAAACTTCAGAGGCTCGGTGGGCCACCTAAACATCAATAGAATTCAATAAAATTTCTCATGGAAGTTTAATTTGGTTAAAGGAATTATCCGGAGTAAAATGCACTTTAGATCCATTTACGGATGATTGGGAGTACATACGTTGAGTTGACATCCAAATCATGTCATTCGGATGTGTTTTGAGAAAGTTCGATTTTACCGTTTTTAGTCAAAACTTGTTAGCCTGGAAGTGAGCATGTCATTTCGCCGCTACAAAACGCTATTTTTATACCGCTTCTACAGTTCCAAACAACATTACACTTACGTGGTAGTGAGTAGAGGGTCCCTAAAACCAAACCGAAGTATCCCGAGGTCTTTATGTGGTCGGATAGAGAGTCCAGAAT
>NC_063201.1:23647626-23650126 GCF_017589495.1 Alosa alosa
GAGGTGAGTGTGTACACAGACTTGTGTTTGTTTTGTTTATCATGAGCTGGGTGGGGGTGGGGGGCGGAGTGTGTGTGCTGAAGCTGTTTGTGTGTGTATGTGTGTGTGTGTGTGTGTGTGTGTGTGTGTGTGTGTGTGTGTGTGTGTGTGTGTGTGTTGAAATACTCCCATGGGAAAGAGAAGCTTACGGGAAATACTAACGTCTTCTCTTATCTGTTCTTCAGCATCTCTACTTCCCTCTCTCCCTCCCTCCCTCCCTCTCTCTTCTCTGTCTCTTCCTCCTCTCTCATCTCTCTCATTTTCCCTCCTTCCCTCCCTCTCTCCCTCTTTTTTTCTCTCTTTTTCTCTCTTTTCTCTCACCCCCTCTCTCCCTCTTTACCTCCCTCCCTCTCATCCCCCTGTTATCTCTCTCTTCATAGCTATCTGCGCGGTCAAATGGCTCTTTAAGGTCCTTAAGTGGACGAGTGTATGGCCGTTATCAGATGATGTTATTTTGGTCATCGTGTCACAGCAAAACAGGAAACAGCAGCCCATGTTTACTGGATGTTTTGTATATGGGGGTGACAATTCTGCTGAAAGTCATTATGTGTGTGTGTGTGTGTGTGTGTGTGTGTGTGTGTGTGTGTGTGTGTGTGTGTGTGTGTGTGTATGTGCATGTCACACACATTCCACAGACGGTACATATCATACACCCCACACATTAATACACACATCACACACACCCTTGCATGCCCTCTGCCCTCTCCCTGTGCTGTTGTTGTTGTTATTATTGTTGTGGTTATTGTTGTTGTTATTGCTTCTGTTGTTGTTGTTGTTGTTATTGTTATTGTTGTTGTTGCTGTTGTTGTTGTTGTTGTGTCTGATGTGATGTCAGTAGTTTGTTCAGTCCCATAAGTGGACACAGAGCAGCAACAGCAGCAGTCAACTCACCTGTGGAGGGATAATCACACCCCCTGGTGGCCACAGCTGGTACTACACACCTTACAACACCAGACTACTCACAACTGCACACAACTACACCAGACTACACACAACACCAGACTACTCACAACTGCACACAACTACACCAGACTACACACAACTACACCAGACTACACACAACAACACCAGACTACACACAACAACACACAACAACACCAGACTACACACAACAACACCAGACTTCACACAACAACACAAAACAGCACTAGATTACCCACAACTATACACAACTACACCAGACTACTCACAACTACACCAGACTACACACAACTAAACCAGACTACACACAACAACACCAGACTACTCACAACTACACACAACAACAACACCAGCCTACACACAACAACACCGGACTACGCACAACTACACACAACAACACCAGACTACCCACAACAACACACAACAACACCAGACTACACACAACAACACCAGACTTCACACAACAAGAACACAGTACTCCGTGTCTACCAAATGCGCGCACACAAACACATACTACCTTAACCATCTCTGCCACACACACACACACACACACACACACACACACACCTCCTCCATGTCTACTACACAGCTGTATACAGTATGTGCCAGCTATCCTGCTCTACTCTGCTCAGCTCCTCAACCAACACAGCTCTGTGTGTGTGTGTGTGTGTGTGTGTGTGTGTGTGTGTGTGAGTGTGTGTGTGTGTGTGTGTGTGTGTGTGTGTGTGTGTGTGTGTGTGTGTGTGTGTGTGTGTGTGTGTGTGTGTGTGTGTGTGTGTGTGTTTGTGTGAACTCCTCTAAATTTAACTCTAATTACAGAGGGATGGCTCTGCCTGTTTACGCAGGATTGTTACGAACAGAGCAGAAAGGGCTGCGTTTGCTTAGGGCTACTGTTCTTACACACACACACACACACACACACACACACACACACACACACACACACACACACACACAAACACACACACACACACACACACACACACCACACACACACGCCTACACACAACACATAGCACTACACACATGCCCTGTATACACATCTTCCCTTTACACACAGGACCCCCCACACACACACACACACACATACACACACACACCTCAGCTGTGTGTATTTGTCTTGGGTGTGCATTGACCACTCTGTCCTGTGGCACCTGTAGGGTTTCAGTCATGACAGGAGAAATTGATTATAATTTCTTAATAGATTATTTAAGTAATCGTGTGAGGGGGTGTGGGGGGTGTATTGTGTGTGTGTGTGTGTGTGTGTGTGTGTGTTGGAGGTCAGGGGTCGGTTGGGGGAGTGGGGTCTGGTTTTCCCCCCACTAGAGTTGAACGAGATCCATTGTGTCCTGAGTTAGTGATGTGTGTGTCTGTATGTGTGTGTGGTATGCTGATGTGTGTGTGTGTGTGGGGGGGTATGCTGATGTGTCTGTGTGTGTGTGTTTGTGTGTTGTGTGTGTGTGTGTGTGTGTGTGTGTGTGTGTGTGTGTGTGTGTGTGTGTGTGTGTGTGTGTGTGTGAATGGGAGGAAATTGCATCAG
>NC_063201.1:23652626-23655126 GCF_017589495.1 Alosa alosa
TTCCCTAATAACTTCTGACTAGTTCTCTCGCGTCAGTCACTGACAGTAGCTAGAATGCATTGAGAAAACATATAGGAAAAACCATAGACTATAGAACTGGACAGTGTAGATGTATTCAGCAGTGTTCTATGGAGTTCTATATATACAATCTATGGGAAAAACACTGTTCACCAATTCATGATAAGCTATTGCACAGCACTGCGCAGCACCAGTTTGTGATGTTTACTGAGTGTAATTGTAGGTAATGTCGTGTATGAAAACTAGTATTGCAATACTAGGCTATAATGAGTGTAACTATATGTACACACCGTCGCCGACTTGAGCTTCCAAAGAAGCTCGGGTCGCCCTGTCAAGGACGCTTGTCAAAAAAGTACAGGGAAGCTTTGGACACTTTGTCCGCTCTTACGTGGCAGCTTTCTACGTTCGATCATGTTCTATCTTACTACTTTATTTAAAGGCTGTTTATTCCGATTGGTCGTTGGTCGCTGAACCGCATCATAGCTCATTACCATAAAGTTGACTTACTTTCAACTTTCTGCTTGACGCTCAAGTCGCTCAAGACGCCCAAAACGTGACGCCGACGGATTTGCCAGCTTCCATTGAAAATGAATGACTTCCTGAATCTTTGGAAGCTCAAGTTGGCGGCGGTGTGTACGTACAGTAATGCTATAATGAAGTCGAATGCGGCAGCTGGGTTTAAGTGGTGGGACATTTAGTGATGTCGTCACTAAAACACCGTTTTTGCATGGTCAAACGGCACGAGGAAAACAGGGTTTTCAAAAGTTCCCACCTTGGAAGCAGTTTTTTAAAGACATCATTTTTCACATAAAACAACATGTTTGTGTGGAGGCAAGGCCAAAACGAAAACGGTCATCGTGTGAACATGGCCTTAGGGACTGACTGAACTCAGTACCATCCTGTGGTGGGTTGGGAGGGTGTAGAGAGGATGGAAATGACTTAGCCAGTCAGGTCCCTAAAACTGTGTGTGTGCGTGCGTGCGTGCGTGCGTGCGTGCGTGTGTGTGTGTGTGTGTGCGTGTATGTGTGTTTCTTTGTATGTGTGTTTATGTGATTTGATGCAGAACCATAAAACAAACTCTGTAGTGTTCTGCATTCTATCTTTAGTGTTCTGCAGTCTTCCTGCAGTGTTCTGTACTCTCTCTGTAGTATTCTAAGTTCTCCCTGCTGTGTATATGTTCTCCATGTAGTGTTCTGCATTCTTCCTGTAGTATTCTGTGATCTGCCTGTAGTGTTCTGTATTCTACCTGTAGTATTCCTCTTTCTGAAGTTTTCTGCATTCTCTCTATAGTGTTCTGCATTCTCTTTGTAGTATTCTATGTTCTCCCTTTTCTGCATTCTCCCTAAAGTGTCCTGTGTTCTCCCTGTAGTGTTCTTTCTGTAGTGTCCCGTGCTCTCCCTGTAGAGCTCTTTGTTCTTCCTGTAGTGTTCTGTGTTCTGTCTGTAGTGTTCCGTGTTCTCCCTGTGGTGTTATGTGTTCTCCCTGTAGAGTTCTGTGTTCTTTCTGTAGTGTTCCATGCTCTCATTGTAGTGTTCCGTGTTCTCCCTGTAGTGTTTTGTATTTTTCCTGTGGTGTTCTGTGCTCTCCCTGTAGTGTTCTATGTTCTTCCTGGTGTGTTCTGTGTTCTGCCTGTAGTGTTCCGTGCTCTTCCTGTACTGTTCTGTCTTCTCTCTGTAGTGTTCCGTGTCCTTCCTGTAGAGTTTTATGTTCTCCATGTAGTGTTCCGTGTCCTCCCTGTAGAGTTCTATGTTCTCCATGTAGTGTTCTGTGTTCTACCTGTAGAGTTCTATGTTCTCCCTGTAGTGGTCCGTGTTCTACCTGTGCTGCTGTGTGTTCTCCCTGTAGTGCCCTCACCTCTATCAGCAGAGCTTGGGGTAGGAGCTGGTTGCCGTGGCAGCTTGAGGCTCGTGTTACGGGGGTGCGGGGGGTGACTTCATGCTCTGCTGGAGACCTGGAGCGCAGAGGCTTTGTGTCCCTGACCCACTAAACATAACGGGAGGGGGGGGTGTCTGAGAGAGAGAGTAGAGAGGGGTAGACAGAGAAAGAGAGCGAGAAGAGAGGGGGAATCAGAGAGAGAGAGAGGGGGATAAAGAAAGAGAAGGAGAGTAAGAGAGACAGGAGAAGAGTAGAGAATGAGAGAGAGGGAGAGTGAGAGAGGAGAGGGGAAACTACACATTCCAGCATTCCAAACCATCACACACTCATATAACACATTTACATTTACATTCCAAACCATCACACACTTATAGCACATTTACATTTACATTCCAAACCATCACACACTTATAGCACATTTAAATTTTAGCTTTTGCCAAACGCCCTTACAGAGTGACTTAGACAGCAGCAAAAATCCACAGACACAAACACACACACACACGTGCGCGCACACACACACACACCACACACACACACACACACACACACATACACACCACACATACACACAAACCACACACACCAAACACACATACACTGTACACAC
>NC_063201.1:23660126-23663443 GCF_017589495.1 Alosa alosa
TTGACATGTTGACCTGTTTATGTGTTGACCTGTTGACCTGTTTATGTGTTGACTTGTTGACCTGCTTGTGTGTTGACCTGTTGACCTGTATTCTGTGCAGGACTCGGAGTCGCTGGACAGCTGCATCTCTGGCGTGCTGTCTTCCCTGTACCCACCATTCATTTCCACGGCGCCCACGTTGCTGTGGCAACTCTTCAGCGTGGTGGAGCGGCAGTACCACGGCGACGGCCTGCGCTGCCTCCTCGACTACCTGCTGCCTGCCAAGAGCATCCTCCACAGTCTACAGCAGCACAGCCGCGTGAGTGTGTGTGGGAGAGTGTGTGTAGGGAGAGTGTGTGTGGGAGAGTGTGTGTGGGGCTCGATGGTGTTTTGCCCCCAACGTCGTCTTCCAGGCAGCGCTGCCACCGCTGACTTAAAGGCACCTAATCCTAACCCTAATCCCAACCTTAGCCTAACCCTACTGCCTTCCAGGCAGCAATGCCTTGAAAGAACGTTGGGGGCATAAAACACCAAGAAACGTGTGTGGGAGACACACACATTCTCACAATGATGAAAACACACACACATGCATTCTCACGCTGAAAACACACACACATTCTCACAACGCTGAGGTCATTGCCCTTCAGAGGGCTCACCTGAAACCCAGCCCACCTGGACAGAGAGGGAGAGAGTGTGTGCAGAAAGAGAGTGCTGAATGCTGGGGTGTGTGTGTTGGGGGGGGGGGGGGAGTTTGTGTTATTGTGTCTATGTGTGTGTGTGTGTGTGTGTGTGTGTGTGTGTGTGTGTGTGTGTGTGTGTGTGTGTGAAGTAAGATGTGATCGTGTTTCAGGCCTTTCACTGATTACTGCCCCACTGTGAGAGCAGGGCAACCCAACACCACTTCAGTTAGAAACACACACACACACACACACACACACATACAGTACTCATACACTCACACAGACATTGCTTATACACTCAGAGATACACACACACACACATACACACATACTTATACACTCACACAGACACTGCTTATACACATACACACACAGACAGACACACTTATAAGCAGACACACACACATGCTTATACACACATACACACACTTTTTGTTCTATTTCCCAAGTATGTACATACTTGACTCTGTGCATGTGTGTGTGTGTGAGTATACCTGACTCTGTGTATGTGTGTGTGCACATGTGTGTGTGTGTGTGTGTGTGTGTGTACATATCTGACTCTGTGTGTGTGTGTGTGTGTGTGTGTGTGTGTGTGTGTGTGAGTATGTGTGTGTGTGTGTGTATGTACATATCTGACTCTGTGTGTGTGTGTGTGTGTGTTTCAGGAGCGGTTTAAAGGCGTGCCCCTGTGCCACGTGGGCTGGCCGCTGTGCCTGCAGGAGAAAGTGGTGGTCCAGCTGAGTCCACTGCATAAGGTGCGTCTGCGTCCAGGTGATTTCTACCTGCAGCTGGTTCCGCAGGGCCGGCGGTCCGCGCGGCTCGTCCTCAAATGCCTGGCGTCCAGCGGGCGCGCCGTAGCCGAGCTGCCCGTGCCCGAGGGCATGATCGCCCGCGTGTTCACGCTGCGCTTTCCAGACGAGATCACGCGTGGACGTAACCTCCCGCCGCTGACCAGCTGCCTGCTCTCGGCCGCTGCCGGGGACGCCGTGTTCCGCACCCCCTGGAAGAACGTGGCCGTCCCGCTGCAGCTGACCGGCGGCTGGCCCCCAGCGTCGTCCTGCACCGTCGTCCTCCCTCCGCTGTTCAGCGGGGTTCCAGCTGTCATACCTGCAGCACCGCGGTTCCACGGTTCGACAGCTCCGCGGGACTCCCTGCAGTCAGTCGGCTCGCAGCATCCGGCTCGCCATCGAACCCGTCCTGTCCCGTCAAATAACAGCAGCCCGCCCGCACACACACACCGCCACGCCATGGACACCTGGCGCTCACACGCCCTCACGCGCGACACACGCACACACACACTCACACACACACATGCAGCCCCAGACTGAGCGAGCGATGGGGGTGGACAGGGGTGTGTGTTTCGCCTCGGAGGCGACTGACCCTCCCCCGGTCCCCCCTCGGCGGCGCTCTGCACAGGACGCATCGGCGTTGGAGACACGGCGCCTGTTCCGTCAGTCCTACATGGAGGCGCTGCAGAACCCCATGAGCCTGGGCTGCAGCTCGGAGTCCGTCCTGGACGAAGGTCACAACCCCCGCCAGCCGCCCCTCCGCCAGCTGTTGCCACGGAGACTGTGTGGGCGTGGGGGGCTGCGTGGGCTGGACCTCGGCTGGGCTGAACGGGATCAGAACCAGAACCGGAATGAGAGCCAGCAGAACCTGCAGCAGCGTCCGAGGTCCAAGTCCCTGGAGCGAACTGGCCTGGGAGCGGGACTGGGTCGGGCGGCGCAGGTCAGAGGTCACCGCACACGCTCCTCCTCTGGAGGTTCCGCCAGCCTTTCTGCCAGCTTCTCACCACGCAGACTGGTCAATGGACACACACCACACACACCTCACACACCACACACACCACACACACCTCACGCAGCACAAACGCTACATACAACACACATGCTACACACACTACGCCCTGGAACCTCCACTATGCCCACCAGTGAGAGGAGGAGCAGCTTGAGGGATGAGTCAGGTAAACAACAACAGCAGCAACAGCATGTTTACTAATAAACAACAACAGCATGTGTACTTAAAAACAGTAATGTAATATTCCTATGTATATTACTCTAAAGGGTCTGATATGGGTCCTTCTGAGCTCACTGAAGGGGTCAAAGACTACTCTCACACACACACTCACACACACACACACACACACACGGGGCAGGTGCAGTGCAGACACACACACACACATAGCACAAGCCACTGAGTCACTGTGTGTGTACCCTGTAATTTATGCTTTCTGGGGACCCAGAAACAACACACACACACACACACACCCTGTAATTCATGACCTAAGGACCCAGAAACCTGCTGTGCTCTATAACTTCCAGCACACTACACTTTTATCTGTGCATGAAATCTCATAACCTGAGGACCAAAAACCTGCTGTGCTCAATAACTTCTAGTGATCTCACCACTCTCTTCACACACACACACACACACAGACTCACCTGTCTATACACACAGAGGCCCGAGGCAGGGGTTGGATGAGTGTGTGCTGACGTGAACAGACAGCTCTGCTGTCACGACTGGCTGTGTGTGTCATGGAGAGAAGAGTGTGTGTGGGTGTGTGTATGTGTGTGTGTACAGGAATGTTTAAGTGACAGGTATGGCCATGCCCTTTGCAGGTGTGTGTGATGGTGTGCATGTTGCTATGGTTACACCCAA
>NC_063201.1:23663943-23671443 GCF_017589495.1 Alosa alosa
TGTGTGTTGTCCTGTAGGCCTCTCTGTCCTGTATGCTGCTGCTGGTGGATAAGGAGTGTGTGTACAGGCCCGAGAGAGAACTCAGCATCCCGGTGAGTCAGACACAAACACTCAAGTGTGTACATGTGTGTGCACGTATATGTGTGTGTGTGTGTGTATTAAACAGGTGTGTCTGTAACCTGTCTGTTTGTATCTATAATCTGTGCTGCAGCGTGTGTAAAAGGTGATATGTGTGTGTGCTGCAAAAGGCAAAAGGCAGGGTGTGTGTGCGCAGGTGTGTGCAGTGTGAGCTGCTGACCTCCCTCAAGTCCCTCCAGAAGCACGTTGACCCGTCACAGTTGACCCAAGACCTGGACGGAACCTTCCCCTATGACCACGCCCACTATGTCAGCTTCAGAGAGGTACGCCAACCAGAACCACCATGTGTGTGTGTGTGTGTGTGTGTGTTTATGTGAGTGTGTGCATCCATGTGTGCTTGTGTGTATATGTGTGTGTGTAAAGTTTTCTATCTGTGTGTTTATGTAGAAGATCGAACCCTTTGCCAGCAGCTGCAGTGAAGCAGTGACCTCCCTGCAGACCTCAATCTCCTCACTGAACAACACAGGCAGCCTGGACACTACACAGGTACACACACACACACACACACACACACACACACACACACACACACACACACACACACACACACACACACACAGTGACCTCCCTGAAGACCTCAATCTCCTCACTGAACAACACAGGCAGCCTGGACACTACACAGGTACACACACACACACACACACACAGTGACCTCCCTGAATACCTCAATCCCCTCACTGAACAACACAGGCAGCCTGGACACTACACAGGTACACACACACACACACACACACACAGTGACCTCCCTGAAGACCTCAATCTCCTCACTGAACAACACAGGCAGCCTGGACACTACACAGGTACACACACACACACACACACACACACACACACACACACACACACAGTGACCTCCCTGAAGACCTCAATCCCCTCACTGAACAACACAGGCAGCCTGGACACTACACAGGTACACACACACACACACACACACAGTGACCTCCCTGAAGACCTCAATCTCCTCACTGAACAACACAGGCAGCCTGGACACTACACAGGTACACACACACACACACACACACACACACACACACACACACACACACACACACACACACACACAGTGACCTCCCTGCAGACCTCAATCTCCTCACTGAGCAAAACAGGCAGCCTGGACACTACACAGGTACACACACACACACACACACACACACACACACTCACACACACAGTGACCTCCCTGAAGACCTCAATCTCCTCACTGAACAACACAGGCAGCCTGAACATTACACAGGTACACACACACACACACACACACACACACACACACACACACACACACACATACACGTACACACACACAAGTTGGTTGTGTAACGGTGGTATCTGATGAAGTGTGTGTGTGTGTGTGTGTGTGTGTGTGTGTGTGTGTACTCACAGGCGGTTATGAAGGTGATTGAAGAACGGAGGCGTTTGATGAAGTGTGTGTTGGACGATGTGAAGCTGAACCGACTCCGCCTGGAGGGAGGGACCTTTCTGGCCCGGATACGCAAAGAGGAACTCTGTGACAACCACATCTACAGGTACAGAACCTGTGTGTGTGTGTGTGTGTGTGTGTGTGTGTGTGTGTGTGTGTGTGTGTGTGTGTGTGTGTGTTTGTTTCATCTGTTACGACCGGCTCTGAGCCACAGAGGGACACAGCCACAGAGGGAGTTAGGACAACAGAGATAATTTAATATATTTATTAAGTAAGTAATCAAAAGCAATAAATAACCGTTATCGATAGATATATAGGAGAAAATAAAAGCATGTTTGTAAGTGTGTGCATGTGTGTGTATGCCAAGTCAGTATGGTGTTTAGGCAGGTTACACTATGCAGGTTTAGGTGTTAAAGGTACACTATGCAGCTTTAGGTGTTAAAGGTACACTATGCAGGTTTAGGTGTTAAAGGTACACTATGCAGGTTTAGGTGTTAAAGGTACACTATGCAGCTTTAGGTGTTAAAGGTACACTATGCAGGTTTAGGTATTAAAGAGACAGAAAGAAAGAGAAGGTGCCAGTGCCGAAGAGGAGAAAAAGAGAGATCACTTGTTTGTTATCCGTGTGTGTGTGTGTGTTTGATCTGTTTGTGTATGTGTCTGTGTGTGTGTGTGTGTGTGTGTGTGTGTGTGTGCAGGGCTGCTGTGGATATGGTGTGTGCTCTGTATAACCTTGTGGATGAGGAGGTCCACCGTCTGGTCATCCAGTCCAACGCCTCCCTACAGCACCTAGAGGAGCTGCTACAGACACACAGATTTGAGGAGGCCACTGTACAGGTGTGTGTGTGTGTGTGTGTGTGTGCACAGGTGTGTGTGTGTGTAGTCTAGTTAGCACTTTGTTACAGATGTGCTTGTGTTTTTATGATTTTTTGTGTGTGTGTTTATGTTTATGTGTGTGTGTGTGTGTGTGTGTGTGTGTGTGTGTGTGTGTGTGTGTGTGTGTGTGTGTGTGTGTGTGTGTGCTGTAGATTAAGCACTGGTTCACTGAAAAGGGGGAGAAGCACTTGGCCTCTCTAGACTCCTATTGCCTCTCCTCTGCGTCAATCACTCAGCTAAGGCGGGATCTGGATGATTTCATGGACCAATCAGATGTAAGGATCCTGCACTTGCATCCATCTAACAGGGTGGACATGTCGTGTGTCTGAACAAGAGAAAGTCTATACATATTGTGTGTGTATGTGTGTGTGCATACCTTCACATGGGTGTGTGTGTGTGTGTGTGTGTGTGTGTGTGTGTGTGTGTGTGTGTGTGTGTGTGTGTGTGTGTGTGTCGTGTGTTTCAGCGGCAGCAGAAACAGGCTCAGCTTCTTGTCCAGTCGGCTGAAGGGTGTCCAAGCCCAACTCTCATGGACTTCAAACGCTTCCTCAGTGCCATGACAACCCGCAGCGAGAGACGCAAGGCTGACCTGGAGACGCTGCAGAATCTCTACGAGTTCTATGACTCGGTAAGAACCGCTCGCGTCCCACTGCTGTCATGAAGAACCTGTCAGGTAGAACCTCTCCTGTAGGTTTTAAAGCGCCACAGTGTAGTTCTTTAACTTCAAGCTCACTGACACGATTAGAAGAATGAGGTTTCACCTGGAACACCTGGTACTGCACTATGAAACGTTGTGGTAGGTACCGCATGATGTCACTGAGGTTCTGAAACATGTCACTGAGGTCTGGTGTATGAGTGTAACGATGTGCTCCCTCTGTCCCCCAGGCGGAGCGCTGGCTGGCCTGCTGTGCGGAGTGTGTGCAGCTGGGGGGGGACGAGTGGGAGTGTGGGGTGGCGCTGCAGGAGGTGCGTGAGGAGGGCCGGGGGTTCTCCCACGAGCACTTCAGCACCATGAGGGAGGCAGCCGAGGGCCTGGGGCTCGCACGAGTAGGCGAGAGGTGTAGCGCCCTCTGGAGGAGGTGCCAGGTAGCACACGCCCAGCTGGAAGATGCTCTCACACATTCTAGCACAGCACCCCCTGATGGTGACCAGCGGGACTGCAGCCACACGCCTCCTCAGCTATCCCCTCTGGGGGCGTCGCCCGAGCGCACTTCCTCCTTCCTGTTTGACCCACTCTACACCCCCACTGGCTCCGCCTCTTCCTCCCCTAGCCACTCCCACTTCCTGTTTCCCCCGGTGGATGGGCGGGCGGGCGACAGCAGCGGTGCGTCGCCGTTTGATGACACGGACAGCGACTGCACGGTGGACTCATTTGTGTCAAGCCGCTCGGAGCCGCCTATGCGCTCCGCCGCTAACGCCGCTAGCGCCGCTAGCGCCGCTAGCACCGCGGCACGTCTCCGCAAACCACCGCTGAGGAAGATGATGAGGAAGACCGGCGGCAGCTACGAGATGGCCACGTGCACCAGCAGCGCGAGTGTGCACGAGCCACGGGGGGCGGGAGCGAGCAGCGCCGTGCGAGGCTACTCGGGTGTCCACATCCGTGGGCTGGAGGTCACCAATAACGTGTGTGCGGAGAAGACCCTGCAAAGGTCAGAGGTCAAGAGCCCTGTCCTCACCCGCAGTCAGAGCCTCTCCACCCCAGCCAGGACACACACACACACACTCACGCACGGGGACACGGACACCAAGACACACAGCAGGTGAGAACACATTTGAATGCTTTTATTTTTGGTTATTTGGATCTGGAAGGCAGTCCACACACACACACACACTCACGCACAGGGACACGGACACCAAGACACACAGCAGGTGAGAACACACACACACACACACACACACACACACACACACACACACACACACACACACACACACACACACACTCATATACTCTCTGTGTGTGTGTGTGTCAGCAGTAAGATCCAGCACATCTTGGCTGAGATGGTCAGTCTGAGGGCGGAGATGCGATCGGGTCGCTAAGCTTCATTGATCCAGCACTACTTCCCTGAGATGGAGCGTCCAGACCTGCCGCAGGACCTGCGGGGCAAGCGCAGCATTGTCTTTGGGAACCTGGAGAAGCTCTGGGCATTCCACACACACCACTTCCTCAGGGAGCTGGAGCAGTGCACAGACACACCGCTCAGCGCCAGCCAGTGTTTTCTCACTCACGTGAGTACACACACACACGCACGCGCACACACACACACACACACACACACACACACACACACACACACACACACACACCGCTCAGTGCCAGCCAGTGTTTCCTCACTCACATGAGTATACACACACACATGCAGCGCACACACACACGTCTTGGCTTGTAGGCGTCTTACCTACACACACACACACACACACACACACACACACACACACACACACACATTGACTGACTGTGTTGCTCTTCAGGAGGATCAGTTTGGCATGTACGCCCTCTACAGCAAGAACAAGCCACGCTCAGATGCTCTACTCTCCAGCCATGGAAACAGCTTCTTCAAGGTCTGTGTGTGTGTGTGTGTGTGTTTGTCTTTCTGTCAAACAGCTTTTTCAAAGTTTGTGTGTGTGTGTGTGTATGTGTGTGAGAGAGAGAGAGAGAGAGTGTGTGTATGTGCGTCTGTCAAACAGCTTCTTCAAGGTGTGTGTGTGTGTGTATTTCTTTATCCATGTGCTTGTGTGCATGTGTGTATACCTCTGTATATGTGTGTGTATGTGTGTATTTATCTGTGTATGTGTGTGTGTGTATACCTCTGTTTCTGTGTCTTTATGTGTCATTGTGCGTATTTATGTGTGTGTTAACCTTTGTGTGTGTGTGTGTGTGTGTGTGTAGAATAAGCAGCTGGAGCTGGGTGACCACATGGATGTGGCGTCGTACCTGCTGAAACCGATCCAGCGCATGAGTAAATACGCCCTCCTGCTCAAAGACCTCATCAAGCAGTGTGGCCCCGCCCAGGAGGCGGAGCTACGCGACCTACGCACTGCCCACGACATGGTCACCTTCCAACTGCGCCACGGCAATGACCTGCTCGCCATGGATGCTATCAGAGGATGTGATGTAAGGGCCACAGGATATGATGTCAGAGGACTGGGGGAAAAAAACAAAAAAAAACATTGCAACATTGAGGTAGCTGTTATGCTAGTGGAGAGAATGGTCAGGTGGCTACAAATCTAGGCAGAGGCTAATGGACAAGTGGCTACAGAGCTACCATATAGGTCAGATGCTAATTGCTAGGTGGCTACAGAGCTACCATATAGGTCAGATGCTAATGGCTAGGTGGCTACAGAGCTACCATATAGGTCAGATGCTAATGGCTAGGTGGCTACAGAGCTACCATATGGGGGCAGATGCTAATGGATAGGTGTCTGTCTATAAAGCTACCATATAGGGGCAGATGCTAACATATGTCGTAAGTGCAGGAATCTTATGGAGATGCCACTATACCCGTTTAAATCAGTAATTTAACTCACAAACAGTATAACTCAGTAATTTAACTCAGAAATAGTATAACTCAGTAATTTAAGTCAGAAACGTTCTAAATCGAATGCTTGTAGGCAATTATTATGACTAGTATAAGTATATATACTTTTTTGATCCCGTGAGGGAAATTTGGTCTCTGCATTTAACCCAATCGGTGAATTAGTGAAACACAAACAGCACACAGTGAACAGAAGCACACACTAATCCCGGCAGTGAGCTGCCTGCTACAACCTTGGCTTCGGGGGGCAGTGAGGGTTAGGTGCCTTGCTCAAAGGGGCACTTCAGCCGCGGCCCACTGGTCGGGGCTCGAACCGGCAACCCTCCGGTTACAAGTCCAGAGTGCTAACCAGTGGGCCACGGCTGCCCCAAATGTAGTATGGACTTTACAGGAAGTGACCGGAGAAAACAGAGGTGCCTGTCTGTAGAGTACAAACACACAATGTATACCGTTTCTTTACAATTCCTGTGTGTGTGTGTGTGTGTGTGTGTGCTGTAGGTGAACTTGAAGGAGCAGGGTGAGTTGCGTTGCCAGGATGAGTTTATGGTGTGGTGTGGCCGCCGTAAGTACCTGCGTCATGTCTTCCTCTTCGAAGACCTCATCCTCTTCAGCAAGACCAAGAAGATCGAGGGTGGATACGACATCTACATCTACAAACAGTCTTACAAGGTACACACACACACACACACACACACACACACACACACACACACACACACACACACACACACACACACACACACACACCTCTCCACCTCTCTCTACATCTACAAACAGTCTTACAAGGTACACACACACACACACACCTCTCCACCTCTCTCTACATCTACAAACAGTCTTACAAGGTACACACACACACACACACACACACACACACACACCTCTCCACCTCTCTCTACATCTACAAACAGTCTTACAAGGTACACACACACACTTGTGTGTAGTGGGACACTAAAGAGGTGTCATGTGTGAAGAGGTGTCAAATGTGTAGTGGGACACTAAAGAGGTGTCATATGTGTAGTGGGACACTAAAGAGGTGTCATGTCATATGTGTAGTGGGACACTAAAGAGGTGTCATATGTGAAGAGGTGTCATGTGTGTAGTGGGCACTGTGTGTTTTTTATAGATCAGTGGTAGTGGGACACTAAAGAGATGTCATGTGTGAAGAGGTGTCATGTGTGTAGTGGGACACTAAAGAGTTGTCATGTGGGAAGAGGTGTCATGTGTGCAGTGGGACACTAAAGAGGTGTCATGTGTGCAGTGGGACACTAAAGAGGTGTCATATGTAAAGAGGTGTCATATGTGTATTGGGACACTAAAGAGGTGTCATGTCATATGTGTAGTGGCACACTAAAGAGGTGTCATATGTAAAGAGGTGTCATGTGTGTAGTGGGACACTAGAGGTGTCATGTGTGTAGTGGGACACTAAAGAGGTGTCATATGTAAAGAGGTGTCATATGTGTAGTGGGACACTAAAGAGGTGTCATATGTGAAGATGTGTCATGTGTGCAGTGGGACACAAAGAGGTGTCAT
>NC_063201.1:23683943-23738943 GCF_017589495.1 Alosa alosa
CCACTCTCCACTAGGTGGAACTCCAGACTTCTGAGTGCCGATTGACTGTGAGTCTGAGTTTGTGGCGGTATAAAAGAAGCAGCTTAACGGCCAGTAGATGGCGCTAAAGTCACTCACTATGTCACTCAAAAAGTCACTGTGATTTGTATCACTTTTTTTTTTTTTTTTTTTTGATCCTGTGAAGGAAATTTGGTCTCTGCATTTAACCAAATCCGTGAATTAGTGAAACACAGCACACAGTGAGGTGAAGCACACACCAATCCCGGCGCAGTGAGCTGCCTGCAACCACAGCGGCGCTCGGGGAGCAGTGAGGGGTTAGGTGCCTTGCTCAAGGGCACTTCAGCCGTGACCCACTGGTCGGGGCTCGAACCGGCAACCCTCTGGTTACAAGTCCAGAGTGCTAACCAGTGGGCCACGGCTGCCCCCAATTTATACAACACACACACACACACACACACACACATATGTGTGTGTGTGTATGAGTGTGTGTGTGTGTGTGTGTGTGTGTGTGTGTTATTTTCACCTTTTTATGTGTTGTGTTTTCCATGAGAGCCAGGTCTACACACATGATCACGGTGCCAACGATAGCACAGGCCATACAAGCCAGGTTGGCACGGAAACATACCTGTAGACACACACAGGGTCACACACAATAGGTAACTCCACAAACACACACATCAGCTCCACAGAGCCCCAGATCAATGGAATCACACACACACACATCTGAACTGTGTGTGTGTCTGAATCACACACACACACACACACACACACACACACGCACACACACGGCATATCTGCCAAAAGCAATGGCAGTATCTGTGGTACTTAACAGTGAGAGGGTATATAATATTACACACAGAGCGAATAGGAACATGAGTGGATGTTGTTAAACTCACCAATGATAGTATGTATTAATACAAAAACATGAGTGATTGTTGCTAAACTCACCGGGAGCAGTCTGGGCTCTCTGTGGAGGAGGTTAGACAGCAGGCCTGCAATGAAGAACTTGAGGAGAGAGATTTCATGAATTTCTACAAATGTTCAAGGGGCTTTGATTTTTTTTTAATTTAAAAACTATCTAGAAAAAGCAACACAATGTTAAGAAATACATTTTGTGACGCAGTGTGAAAAACACTATATTGCCCTGTGCTCGATGCTGTGTTGTTGATATCCACTAAAGTTCAAATCTTCATGCTGTATTTTCTAATTCATGGAGGCGCTGTAAGAGTGTGTTCAAGACGATCGGAGAACTTGAACTTAAACACATTATACAAATGTATTTATATATTATATTACATTAAGTATATATACTTTTTTTGATCCCATGAGGGAAATTTGGTCTCTGCATTTAACCCAATCGGTGAATTAGTGAAACACAAACAGCACACAGTGAACAGAAGCACACACAAATCCCGCGCAGTGAGCTGCCTGCTTCAACGGCAGCTTCGGGGAGCAGTGAGGGGTTAGGTGCCTTGCTCAAGGGCACTTCAGCCGCCCACTGGTCGGGCTCGAACCGCAACCCTCGGTTACAAGTCCAGAGTGCTAACCAGTGGGCCACGGCTGGCCCTATTATATATTATATATAATATTATATTATATTATATATATATATATATACAAACTATATAACATATAATAATTTATAATTTTATTAATTCCTCCCAAGATGTAACTGTCATTGGCATGTAAGACCTACAGTAAGCATCCAGGCAAGACAAATTTCATTGATCTTGTAATTTTTCATTGCCTTTTGTACTGTTTTCTTCACCAAATAGGCAATGCTACTTTGTCTAAATGTGCATTACAGTTTTTCTCGATTGCTTTGACCTGCTTAAGGAAATTGAGATCCACTTGGTCTTCATGAACACTTTCTTTGCACAGCAGAAGTCATCTCTTGTGAATGTGTTCACACATTTTCATTGGGTTTACATAGTTTTCACACCCTTTTGCAAAACAGTTAACACAATGTCATTCACACTCTATTGGATTCCCTGTGCTAAACAAAAGATAAACATCTTTTCACAGGCAGCATCGTTAAAATGCAGCAAAATACTCACAGACAAGACATCCTTGCTGACAACTTCCTTACAGCAACAACCAACACAAAACAAAACCATAGCCTACTATTTGCTACACCAGCACAGTTACTTAAAGCTGCAGTTGGCAAGATTTTTTTGATCATATTCACTGAAACCGACACTATGCTCCGACAGAAGAACATAAATCAGCCAGTTTTTAGAAAAAACCCACACTTCTACCTCCACCTAGAGCCTGTTATTTGTTTTGCAAAAATCCAATAATCAGAGCAGGGCTGTGTGAGATTTGACTGTCAATCACAGTCTGGTGCAGTCTGGTGCGCACTGACGAGCATGAACTCGATGAGAGGTTGCTCGGAGGTAGTGGGGGACATGTAAACATTCAAAATTTTGGCTAAGTCTACTCAACCTGTCAGACTTGCCAACTGCAGCTTTAACAACAAATGCAATACCTAATGCCAGTTATGAACTAGCCAACATATTCCTACCTTTAGAAGTTTTTCTTCATTTGGTCAAATCCAATTCATGCAGCAGAATATCAATGGACATCAGAGACAGTTGTTTCAATCTGCGTTGGCTCATTGGATCTCTATTTATAACGAATCCCAGTTTTGAAAAAGAGCACTCTCCGCTAGCGTGGCAAAGTCGCGGTGCTCTTCTGAGCTGAATGTGGTGCATGAACATTGCCACTGTCGTTGGCATATGACTAGTGTTCTCAGTGTTTATCTCCATCAACCGTGACACTACGTTTACATGGACATTAATGTTCCGACTATTGACTTTGTTCAGAATAAGACGATGTTGTGATTATATGGTTTATGGGCATTGTTAGCATCCCTTGTGTGACAGTTCTCTATGCTTTTCTCATGTGGTTTAGGCTACTCAAACACGGCAGCAGCCTTTTTTTTGCATATGTTGGTCTCGCTGTTCTTTAGATCTTACACTAGAGCCTTTCGCTTTTGAGCCCACTCTCATATCTTTTTTCTGACATTTTCTAAAGGTGTCTAACAGAACTGTAGCCTAGGCCTATGAATGATGCATATTTTTAAAACCTAATTTGACGTGAACTCTGCATATTTACCCAATCAGCGCCTTGCTACTTTAATATTCATTTTAGGCCAGTGAAGTTTAAGTTTTATTCTCTTATGTAAATTTGAATGAATTGTTTATTTTTTTATGGCCAATGGGGGGCCCCCCTGGCAGGCTGGTACACGTGGGGCCCCTAGGCTGCAGCCATATCTAGCCTATGCATTGATCCGCGCCTGCCACCGGCCACTGAAATGTCCTCTGCTAACCGCTAACACAATGCTCACTGTGCGCCAGGTCAAACTAGCCCTCTGCTAACCGCTAACACACTGCTCACTGTGCGTCAGGTCAAACCAGCCCTCTGCTAACCGCTAACACACTGCTCACTGTGCGTCAGGTCAAACCAGCCCTCTGCTAACCGCTAGCACACTGCTCACTGTGCGTCAGGTCAAACCAGCCCTCTGCTAACCGCTAACACACTGCTCACTGTGCGTCATGTCAAACTAGCCCTCTGCTAACCGCTAACACACTGCTCACTGTGCTCACTATGCGTCAGACTTATCAGCTCTGTACAAATGTTTGCAATATTTCTAAAAGAAAACCCACACATTCTTCTGCTTATAATCAGACACACACACACACACACACACACACACACACTCTCTCTCTCTCTCTCTCTCTCTCTCTCTCTTGCATAAACACACACACACACAGTCTTGTTGAGATAAAAAACAATAGAACATGTATTACTCCACTTAATCAAAACCATCGAAAAGAGTCAGCCTCTTATCTGCGACAACAATGTTTCATAGTGCAGTACTAAGCGTTGCAGACGCACACTGACAATCTCAGAGACTCACTATTCACCATATATTATGCCATATAGCATCAACGTGAGTTTGAAGCCACTATTTTTTGGCTATTTTTTTCACACTAGGTAAGGTAAAAAAAACTACATTCTGTTGCTGTAAATCAGGATTTAATAAACAAACAATGTGTGTGTGTGTGTGTGTGTGTGTGCGTGTGTGTGTGTGTGTGTGTGTGTGTGTGTGTGTGTGTGTGTGATGGCCTACCAGTGCCCCGTTCAGGAAGGGAATTCTGAAGAGGATGATCAGAAAGGAGTTGAACTCAGCTGTGGTAGCAAACACCAGACCCAGTCCAAAACTCAGGACCCCACTCACCACCTGGGCTGACTGACACACACACACACACACACACACACACACACACACACACACACACACACAGATTGCGTTGCTGTAAGTCAGGATTTAATATACAAACAACATGTGTGTGCGTGCGAGCGTGCGTGTGTATGTGTGTGTGTGTGCGTGCGTGCGTGTGTGTGTGTGTGTGTGCGTGCATGCGTGTGTGTTCTTACTGCCCATGCAGAGAGCTGTTTGTCCAGCAGGTTGTGCAGCAGTGGTCGGCGTGGAGGGATGAGCTCCTGGGCCTGGTAGTGGCGGACCAGCTCCTCACCGCCATGCTCCGTGATCGCCATGGACATCTTAGCTGCCGCCATACCGCAGCTTTCCTCTGCACACACACGAACACACGCACACTTTACCTCTCTCTCACACACACATACACTCCTTAATATACACACATCATTTAACACACGTTTTGCCAAATAAAAAATATTTTCCATTTTTTCAATATCATCCATCCTCATTTTCTTTCGCCTGCCCTTAGTTTAGCATAATTAATTCAGTTCACAATTACAACTAAATCATTTACAGCCTTAAATATAAATATACAATAAATATATATCATAATTATAACAGTTCACAAACAGTCAGTAGCATGCAGAGATATTCATATTCATAAATAGTTTGGGTAATATTTATTTGAATAAATCATTTACTATATGAAAGTGGCGCTTGCGCACAAAGATAAATGTTTACTTTGATAAATAACCCGCAGCACGACCCTACAGAATATAGCAGCCCTCTTTAAGTATGAGCGTGTTTATATTAACATGTATTCCCTGAATTAATGGCTTTGGCAGAAATCCAGAGCTTTACATGATGCTGTCAGTAAAATTAATTTAGCATTAATTACATGTTAATGAACTAACAGAATTCTGAAAGTGATTCTATCACTTCACACTATGGAAATACATGTAGGGCTTTTTGTTGTAAAATAATGAATTAGCCTTTGAGATATGAATGAATGAACTAATTATTAATGATAAATTACCATCGAGAGATTGACATTCTAGTCACTCATGAGCCTAACAGCCAAAGCCAGTGACACGATAATGTGAACCATAGCCCAGCAAACCTAACTTTATCTGTGTAGAACTGGAGAACATTCTATTATGTAGAACTGGAGAATATTTATCTACTTTATCTATGAAGAACTGGAGAACATTTATCTACTTTATCTGTATAGAATTGGAGAACATGTATCTACTTTATCTGTATAGAACTGGAGAACATGTATCTACTTTATCTGTATAGAACTGGAGAACATGTATCTACTTTATCTGTATAGAATTGGAGAACATTTATCTACTTTATCTGTGTAGAACTGGAGAACATTTGTTTCTTTGGCTTAGCTTTGTACTCTCTGTGTGGCAGTGATACTGTAGCTGACACGAAACCAAGGAATTCATTTCATATCCTATTTGTATTGATTTATTTTTATCACAAAAACAATAAGAACTCCTACTGGTCTATGAAAATGACTAATAAAAACTAGTCACAGATTCACACACACACACACACACACACACACACACACACACACACACACACACACACACACACACACACACACACACACATATCGAGAACTATTTTTACATTAAGACTACACACACACACACACATTAAGAACTATTAACACGTTAACATTACACACACACAGTAAGAACTATTCATACATTAAGACGACATACACACCTTAAGAACTATTTACACATTAAAATTACAAACTTTACATACACACATTAAGATTACACACTCACATACACACACAAAAAAGTCAAAAATTATTTCACCGACTTGTTTACTTTAGAGCTTTATAACATGTTTACTCACCAATTCAAATAGACAAGATGCTGCTCAGAATCCACCTACTTAAGTAAAACCACCCACCCACCCACACACACACACACACACACACACACACACACACACACACACACACACACACACACACACACACACACACACACACACACACACACACACACACACACACACAGAGAAACAAACTTAGGGCAGCCTGAATATGTCTTAAAACAACGGTGGGACAGAGAAAGCAACTCTGTCGGACTCAGGCGTGATGAGATAACCAGTCAAGTAGATTAGTGCAGATTATACCACATTAGCTCCAACGCGCTCAGATTAGACCAGATTAACGCTAATTAGATTATCACTCTCTCACTCAACCAGGGTGATGGGCGCGGAGTCTGAGCAGAATTAGTTTGGACCAAACAGGGCTGGATGTGGCGCCTGGCCTGGATATGGCCTCGCAGTATTTTAGTGAGTGCTGTTTGCACGGGGGTGGTTTCAGATGGTCTTTGCTCTCGTCGCTGCTTTCTCTCAGAAGGGAGAACAGGGTGGCCTGTAGCCACTTCCTTTGCTGTCACACACACACACACATACACACACACACACACACACACACACACACACACACACACACATGCACACACACACACATGCAGCCTGTTTCTGATGAAAAGGATGCAGCAGACCACAGACTCAGTGCCACAGTAAGACCACGCCTTTGTTCTTTCTCTGAAACATACAGGTTGCAGCGCGGACCCTTCACCGAGAGGACATCACACACTCAGCCATCCGTCTCTGGCCACTCTTACATGAGGCATCAGTGTCTCGTCTGAGTGAGGTTGACCACATGTACTTTACTTTAAAGATAGTAGAGATTTGTGCTTATTCATGTATTGTAATCTATGTGCTGTCTGTCTGCTGGCTATGTGCTGTCTGTCTGCTGGCTACGTGCTGTCTGTCTGCTGGCTACGTGCTGTCTGTCTGCTGGCTATGTGCTGTCTGTCTGCTGGCTACGTGCTGTCTGTCTGCTGGCTACGTGCTGTCTGTCGGCTGGCTACGTGCTGTCTGTCTGCTGGCTACGTGCTGTCTATGTCATTTGGTGAGTTCAGGTCCACTTACCCATGATGGTGATCAAGGTGTTGTAACAAACTGAAGCAGCAGGTTATGATCAGCAGACGGAGTTCAGTGGTGCTGATACTCTCACTGGAGACGAGTTCTCACTCGTCTGTGTGTGTGTGTGTTTCTCTCTCTCTCTCTCTCTCTCTCTCTCTCTCTCTTCTTCCACTTCTTTCAGATCCGTCTGAGGCCGACACACACTTACTTGACAGCTCTTAGGGTCTGAAAGAGGGTATGCCATTTTTTTTTATAATTTCTAAAACATGCATTGTGTGGTGGGGAATTTATTTTGATGTCAATGAAATATAGTTGGACATCAATGAAGTGAATGAACATAGTTCAACTCCAGGTGCAGCTGTAGGCTGGGCGGTGGTAGTGTAGTAGTTCAGGAGGGACTAGTGTGCAGTAGCCTGAAAGTTGTGGGTTCAATTCCCGGCTTCCACCGTTGTGCCCTTGAGCATGGCACTTAACCCTGAGTTGCTCCGGTACAATGTAATCCCTTGTAATGTAGTTTACATACAGTACTGTATGTAAGTCACTTCGTAATGTAGTTTACATACAGTATGTAAGTCACTTTGTAATGTAGTTTACATACAGTATGTTAGTCACTTTGGACAACAGTGTCTGCTAAATACATGTAAATGTAGATCTGCTTATAAGAGCAGCTTTTGCAGCACAGTGTTGCCAAATATATTACTGACACAATGTTTCTGTAGTGCAAAACGAGTTACAGTATTTTAATCACTAATTATAAGTGTTTAAGAGCGAGTTAGCAGGCTAGATTAATTAGGTAGGTACAGATTAATTAGGTAGTCAAGTATAAGTGTCTAAGAGCGAGTTAGCTGGCTAGATTAATTAGGTAGGTAATTATAAGTGTCTAAGAGTGAGTTAGCTGGCTAGATTTAGATGAAAACTGCAGTAGCTCTTGCACCGTAGATATATTTACAAATGTATTCATTTATTTGTTTGTGTAGAGTTGTGCTGTATTTATTTATTTGTTTGTGTAGAGTTGTGTTGTATTAATTTATTTGTTTGTTTATTTGTTTGTGTAGAGTTGTGCTGTATTTATTTATTTGTTTGGGTAGAGTTGTGTTGTCAAACAACACAACTCTACACATTCACAAATTCCTTATTTATCCTCAGGTGGCAATAATTTTTATGCTTTTTAAAAATATGCCTCAGTTTTTTAGAAACATGTCTAATCAGTCTAAAACACTGAAGTATGCTAAAGCAATAGACTGGAATGGGAGTGTGGATTCACAAATAGAACATGTCACTTCCCCAAAGCTCTGTGCACACAGTGTGCATTTCTCATGTTCAGTTTCAGAATCTACAAAATACAAAATGGTTTGCCTGGAAAAAAAGTCAATTACAGGAAACTGTTAGTTTAAAAATCTGTGCACACACAGTTCTCATGTTCAGTTTCAGAATCTACAAAATACAAAATGGTTTGCCTGGAAAAAGTCAATTACAGGAAACTGTTAGTTTAAAATGCTTGGCCATGTATGGTTCAGAGGGTTGCATATTAACAGTAACAATGGCATTTTACAGCATTACAATTACAGGAAACTGTTAGTGTAAAATTCTTGGTTATGTATGGTTCAGAGGGTTGTATTGTTCAGCATATTAACAATGACATTTCATAGCATTTCAACTCCAGCTCAAAATACTCAGTAAGGAACAAAAACTAAAAAAAAAGTAGTCTTTGCATACAATACATTATGGTAGCCTATGTACAATGGACATCACAGTAGCCTATGTACACACAATGGACATCATAGTAGCCCATGTACACAAAATGGACATCATAGTAGTCTTTGCGCAAAAATGGACATTAAAGTAGTCTAGTGTCAGTGTAGGAACACAATATTGACACCTTGGACATCAAAATGGACAGTAGTCTTTGTGCACAAAATGGACATTAAAGTAGTCTAGTGTCAGTGTAGGAACACAATATTGACACCTTGGACATGATACGAAGAGACAGTATGGCCATGCATGGCCCCCTGTTTGGGCTTCATAATAGCAACTCATCAACATCAACTTTTCTTTAAAAATTGTTTTATCAAATTAAGCAAAAAGGCTGAGGATTCGATTGGTTTTGTTGATTTGGTGAGGGGTTGGGCTGTTTCACAAAATTGTGTAGAATGTAAAGATTGTAAATCTTTTTTAAGTAAATTTCATTCATATATGTAGGCTACGTCTATCTCGAAGTCCGTTACGCTCTGTCTGTCGGTTGTTTTTGTCTAAAAATATATAAATATATATATATAAATATATAAATATATATGTCTTTAACAACATTAGCCTCTGCGCTATAATAATCTGGCTCAGTTATACACTGTGCACTGTCCCTGTTAAATAAACAGATAATAAGGATTGTATGTGTACTGTGAAATGTTATTACAGTGGGTGTTTTGAATTTGGGTATTTTGAATGGATCAAAATACTGCTAATAGCCATTAAAGAAAATCTATTATCACCATATTCACAACTCTGAACCAGAAATCTCCACTTCAATTGTACTTACAAACACTAAAGTTTTCATATATTTGAGGTTGTTCATATATGATTTGTGACCTATAGTGTGGAAAGTAAACAGTAAAAGTTATGCAATATATATAACATGGGTTTTCAGCAAATATATGAAGACATTCTGAAAACATGTAGCATTTCAAGAATTTCAGGAATAACATGTCATCAAAATGAAAAACAAAAATAAGAATTTTTAACCTGACTTTATCCAGTTATCCAGGATTTCTGTACATGAAACGTATGAAACGTATTGCATATTTCATTAGATAATGGCTTATTTTGACTAGCGTAGCGCAGCTAGCATAGCGGTCATATAGGGATTGTCGATTTGTTTTATTTATTTATTTTTCGTTTTTGGTCAACGATTCCCAGGACACCGAAACACTGGGGCACATGAAACTTGAAACTAAACTAGTGGAGAGTGTTGATTTGGTAAATTGATAAACAACTTTATACCAGACAAGTAGGCCTAACTATTTGATCATGTGTGTTTGGATCATAATCATATGATGACCTAATGTAGCTTTTAGAGTATTTAACCATTTGCCCAAGCAGTGTGAAATAACTCAAAACTAATAAAAGTAGAATTGCATAAGCATAAAGGCTGAGACCTCCAGCTGGAAGCTGGTCTGAGGGCAATCAGTGTTATTATCTTAACATTCTGGGAAGTTTAAAATATGATGATGGCCGTCAGTGGGTCAGAAGTGGTGGTCCGATATCTGGAAGCTAGATTTCACTATTCAGGTTTTTGCTCACAATTTGGTCCCCCTCACTTTGAAAATATCTCCAGCGCCCCTGCACACACAAACTCACACACGAACACACACAAACTCACACACGAACACACACATATGCACGTACGCACGACGCACGCATGCATGCACACATACACACAGGCACGCGCACACACACACACACTCACACACACACACACACACAGGCACGCACATACAAGCATACAAAAAAGTGGAAAAAAAAAAGTTGCAGTAGGGGATGGAGTTAGCCTGATGTAGCCATACTCAATTCTAGTCAGAATTTGATAGATACTGCTCCATTGGGATGCGATTATAGTGCGTGTTTCAACTGATACAGGGGTTCTTCTTCTCCACAAATGCTTTCTCCTCCTGACTGGCAGCAGTTCAATTTTGTCCTCTCTAGAGGATATTTGTAAACTTGATCTCCAACACCATGCATACTGTGTGGTGTTGTGTGGTGTGTATTGTTGTGTGCTGTGTTTGTTGTGTAATGTTGTGTGTTGTGTATTGTGTGATTTCTGTGTATTGTTGTGTGATTGCTGTGTGTTGTGTGATTGCTGTGTATTGTTGTGTATTGCTGTGTGTTGTGTGATTGTTGTGTGATTGCTGTGTGTTGTGTGATTGCTGTGTATTGTTGTGTGTTGTGTGATTGTTGTGTGTTGTGTGATTGCTGTGTGTTGTGTGATTGCTGTGTATTGTTGTGTATTGCTGTGTGTTGTGTGATTGCTGTGTATTGTTGTGTGTTGTGTGATTGTTGTGTGTTGTGTGATTGCTGTGTGTTGTGTATTGCTGTGTGTTGTGTATTGTTGTGTGTTGTGTGATTGTTGTGTGTTGTGTGATTGTTGTGTGTTGTGTGATTGCTGTGTATTGTTGTGTGTTGCTGTGTGTTGTTGTGTGTTGTGTATTGTTGTGTGTTGTGTATTGCTGTGTGTTGTGTAATTGTTGTGTGTTGTGTGATTGTTGTGTGATCGCTGTGTGTTGTGTGATTGCTGTGTATTGTTGTGTGTTGTGTATTGTTGTGTGTTGTGTACTGTTGTGTGTTGTGTGTTGTGTGATTGCTGTGTGATGTTGTGTGTTGTGTGTGTGCTGTGTGATTGCTGTGTATAAATGCAACTTGTTGTTGTTGTTGTATTGTTGTGTCCAGGGCAATGAGGTTCACGTTCTGCTCAGATGACCGCATGGTCATCACCATCCCGCTGGGCAGCCTGCGGGAGGGCCGAGAAGGTCAGCTGATGCCTGAGCGCTTCACCTGTGTCTTTAAGGACGTCTACAAGGTGTTCCTCAGAGGCCAGCCCAAAGCGCTGGGGGTACGACGCCACCCCCTTGTCACACTTACGGAATTTCCTTTTACAGGACATTCCATTTGAAGGACATTCACAACAGATGTTAGATTCCATTTGTTGGACATTCGCAGCTGATTTTACATTATATTTGCAGGACATTGCAGGACAACTAATTTTAAGATGAACATTCACTTCATCAAGACATTCACTTTTATATTGTAGATTAATTTAACATAATACTGTCCAGCCTGTCAGCAGATTTGCGCTTAAGGCGTGTGTACAAAGGTGTTGTAATTGTAACAATACCACCAATAATAATCATTAATTAACCATTAATCATTAATAATTATATATCATAATAATAGTCATAATAACAATTACTTTCAGTTGCACTCAAGCCAAAGTGAACTAATCGCAGTAGTTTATTCTCTTTCCTCCCTCTCTCTCATTCTCTCTCTCTTCTTCTCTCTCTTTTGCTCCCTCCCTCTCTCCCTCCCTCTCTCTCTCTATCTCTCTCTCTCCTTCTCTCTCTATCTCTCTCTCTCTCTACCAGATGTCTCAGCTGGTGGCTGGTGTGTTTGTTCTGAGTCTGGGGGTGCTGCTGCAGCATGAGATCGGAGACGTCCCTTCAAACCTGATCAACCACCTCCACTACACCCTGCCCAGCATACTGGTGAGAGCCCCGACAACAACAACAACAGCAACAGCAACATCACAGAACAGATCAGAGACCAAGCAGAACCACACAGAACCATATCAGAGGTTTAAAGGCCGGATTAGAGACAATAATAGCTAAGGCCCATCCACAACAGTAATGACAACAGAATAAACAACTGTTTTAAGCATCTCTCTAGCTAATATGAATGCCGATGTTGACAGTGTAATCATAATGCCCTGAATGAATGATTTTGTTAGGGATCGCCTTCAGAGCGACCTTGAGAATGATGGAAAGCTGACCGCCAATTAGAGTCTGTTGAGTTTTTTTTAGACATCACATAAATGAATGTGCCTTTCCGTATCATCACATAAATGAACGTGCCTATCTGTATCATCACATAAATGAATGTGCCTTTCCATATCATCACATAAATGAACGTGCCTTTCCTTATCACATAAAAAGGGCAGCCGTGGCCTACTGGTTAGCACTTCGGACCTGTAACCGGAGGGTTGCCGGTTCGAACCCCGACCAGTAGGCACGGCTGAAGTGCCCTTGAGCAAGGCACCTAACCCCTCACTGCTCCCCGAGCGCCGCTGTTGATGCAGGCAGCTCACTGCGCCGGGATTAGTGTGTGCTTCACCTCACTGTGTGTACACTGTGTGCAGTGTGTGTTTCACTAATTCACGGATTGGGATAAATGCAGAGACCAAATTTCCCTCACGGGATCAAAAGAGTATATATACTTATACTTACTTACTTAAATGAATGTGCCTTTCCGTATCATCACATAAATGAATGTGCCTTTCCATATCACATAAATGAACTTGCCTGTCCTTATCATCCCATAAAAGAACGCCTTTAGACAGGCGTGTGTGTGTGGATGTGATCTGTGTTGTTGTGGGCGGGCCAGACAGGCGTGTGTGTGTGGATGTGATCTATGTTCGGTGGGGTGAGATGATACTCAGCGTGGTGTCATTTATTGCGTTGTAAATTAAGAAGAACGAGGAGTGCCTAAAACATTTACAGCTCAAATGTATGAAATATGTAATATTAAATGTTGTATGTAGGCATACTGATTACATGTTTATTTGTATATATATGTTTTTAGTTCATTATTTCTGGAATGCTGTCATATGCAGCAGGACACACACCTCATATGAGCATGGTGAGTGAACCCACACACAGACACATGCACAAACACAAAAAATGTGGAAGATTTCCTATATGGTTAACACTAGAGACTAAATGTGTGTGTGTGCATGCATGTCTATCTATGTGTGTGTGTGTGTGTGTGTGTGTGTGTGCATGCATGTTTGTCTATCTGTGTGTGTGTGTGTGTGTGTGTGTGTGTGTGTGTGTGTGTGTGTGTGTGTGTGTGTGTGTGTGTGTGTGTGTGCATGCATGTGTGTCTATCTGTGTGTGTGTGTGTGTTTCAGATGAAGCTGTCCTTTGCCTTCAACATTGTGTGCATCTTCTGGTCGATGGCGGCTATGACTCTGTGTGGACTAGCACCACACGAGAACCCACCGGTCAGTACTGACCCAGTGCCCAATAGAACATACTTTAGGTTCCATTAGCAAAGTACTGACCCAGTACCCAACAGAACATACTTTAGGTTCCATTAGCAAAGTACTGACCCAATACCCAACAGAACATACTTTATACTGTATAGGTTCCATTAGCAGACTAGCGCCAGATTTCTGAGTGCAGGGGACAAGCCGAGATGAGCTATGAGACATACGTTCACACTCGGTAGTTTCAACACACTTTAGGTCAAAATCACACCGGAATTCTCCTTTAAATGACAATATCCTGGCCGGACTACTGTTGTCAGTGATATAAGTATTTAAAATGAACATGATTTCTTAATGTCTAGTGACACATAAGGGCCATTTTATGATTAATTGAAATACATTTCTTACATACAGTTCCTTTAAGATTGTTGTTATTGTGTGTCTGGCGTTAATGAAGCCATAGTAGGGGGTATTTGGGGCTTTTGCCTTTAATTGATAATGGACAGTGAAGAGTGACAGGAAGCAAGTGGGAGAGAGATCGGGATCGGGAAATTACCCGGGTTATAGTGGGATCGGAACCCAAGTTGATATGGACGCTATAGTGGGATCGTAACCCAAGTTGGTATGGACGCTATTGTGGGATCGGAACCCAAGTTGGTATGGACATTATAGTGCGATCAGAACCCAAGTTGGTATGGACACTATAGTATAGTGGGATCGGAACCCAAGTTGGTATGGATGCTATGGCCAGGTATGGACGCTATGGCCAGGTGCACCACAGCTTCCCCAATGTCCTCCTGTTTTGCTGTGGAAAAGGAGCACCTGGTACCCAAACCGAGCACAATAAAGCAGAGTTGAGCAGGTACCTGCATGCAGTTGACAGAGGACGTGTGATCAGGTTCTGTGTGTGTGTGTGTTTGCGTGGATGTTTAGCAGAGTCACTCCAAACATGCAGTCGGCCTGAAGGCTGTGGTGGGGACGCTTCTGGCTGGAGAGATGCTGGTTGCCATAGTGATGGTGTACTGGGAGAGTAAGGCAGTGTGCCGAGACTACTTCAACATTCTGGTGAGACATAGCACTGCATTTAACTCACACACACACACACACACACACACACACACTACTAAGCTCAATTCAACATCAGTAGGTGATGTTGACCAAATTTTCATTTCTTAATTTCATCTACTCATTTTGTGTTAGCCAAAGTGTAATACAACTGTTTTTCTTCTCAATCAATCTATTCTTATTGCTCCTGAGAAATAAGTGAAATCTCAATAAGAGGTGATTTATTTCTTGTCAAGCAAAGAAAAGGCATTTTCGTTGGAGGATTTTTGGGGGTAAAATCTCCCTCCACAAAGTCAGACCGAGTGTGTGTGTGTGTGTGTGTGTGTGTGTGAGAGAGTGTGTGTAGGGGCGGACTGAAAAGTCCAGAATGGCCATCCATCCAACAGCCGTTGGCCTGGCTCAATATGCTTCATCAGCCAGGTAGCCGTCAGTGTCTAACTCTCAACATAACCATAATCAAAGAAAGGGAAATGCCCCTCCATTCATCACGACTGACTGTGGTTGTGCTTCTACAAACATGGTGGCGCAAAACACCATTTCTGTTAGGAACACATGCTAAATGTTTTCTCCATTGTCAACGTGACTAAAGTGACCTAGTGATGTCCATGTTCGGCAGCCTATATGCTTCAGTCAAGCAGTGACATGATAAGCCTATAATGCATGGGATAAGTCAGATGTTAGTCAGACAGAAGCGAGCCAGGCTTTAGTGTTCCTGTCTGTCTCAAACTACGTCAAGAATGGCGTGTTTAGCAACCAGAATTTGAAACATTCTCTCATGAGAAAAAAGATGAAAGTCCGACCTGATGATTTGAAGGGTCCAGGCCTGGGTGTGCTCATGTGAACGATAGATGTCATGCACACATCATCCGTTTCAACACACTGTGTGTGTTTGTGTGTGTGTGTGTGTGGAGTGAGCCTGTGTATGTGTGAGCCTGTGTGTGTGTGTGTGTGTGTGTGTGTGTGTGTGTGTGTGTGTGTGTGTGTGTGTGTGTGTGTGTGTGTGTGTGTGTGTGTGAGAGAGTGTGTGTGTGTGTGTGTGAGTGTGCTTCCAGAACAGTAATCATGATGTCTGTTTGTCTGTCGATTTCTAGCCCACCATCACCCTGAAGCAGGAGCCCTGAAACTGGACAATGGAGGATTACACACATGCCCACGCACGCGCACGCACACACACACACACACACACACACACACACACACACACACACACACACACACACACACACACGTCCATCATGTGCAGACTGGGTCTCAGGTGTAGGTCCATATATAGTAAAAAAAAAAGTAGGACCATATATAGTAAAAAGCCCCCAGACTCACAGGGTCAGAGGTGACGACACACACACACACACACACAAACACGCTCTCTCTCACTCTCTCTCTCTCTCTCTCTCCATCTCTCTCTCTCACACACACACACACACACACACAACACACACAAATGTGTGTGTGTATAATAGGTCACTCTGTAAATACATATCAATTTCTGTAAAATGTGTCACTTTAAATAGTGTTATATAGTAAATATCTTTATATTTGAAAGCAAACAACTGTGTTATTGTGTGGCAGCAAATATATTACTTTGATATTATTTGGCATGTTTACTTTGATGTTTTCTTTCTTGATGGTAATTGTAATTTTATCATACAATGGCTAATTTGTTACAACAATAAATGACAAAGCTTTTAAAAAGTAAGTGCCCTGCGTTCATATCAACTCCCCCAGGTGTGTGTGTGTGTGCGTGTGTGTGTGTGTGTGTTAGTCTCTGTCACTCGAGCAGATTGTTAAAGCATCACCACTCGAGGTGTGTGTCTATATACTGTAGCTGTGGACTGGACTGTAGGCCCCTTATGGAGCCAGATAGCTGCCTTAATTATGCCAGCACAGAAAGAATGAAATCGAGCGCAGATTCAGGAATCGAGGGCATAAATACAGAAACTGAGGGGTGAAACATAATCTCGTGGTGAATAAAACTGTTAATACAACTGTAACAATTATGATTGAGAGCACCGACATGACGTTGGCATCGGGCCGTTCACTGGTGGCTGTGTGTTCCTCTGGACTGTGCTTGATGTGAGTGAGATGTTACTGTAATGAGCCAGAGCAGAAAAAACACATTCATCACCAGTGAGGGCTGAGAGGCTCAACATCACACTTCCCTCTGGTCTGTGTGTGTTTGACACCTCCCTGTTAGCTTTCTGTCCTGAGCTTCGCATAAGCGGTATGTGTGTGTGTGTGTGTGTGTGTGTGTGTGTAGGGGCCCCTCTCAGGGTCATATTGGGGGCTACTGCCGAGTGAGCCCTTTAGACAGTTAGAGTTTCCATTACCAATATACACATATAAGGGACAGGTACAGGAGCACCTCGTATTCAGCCCTTTCTGCCTGTGTGTTTCCACTGCACGATCACAACACTAATCTCCCAACACTGATTCACCTTTGCTAAATTATTTTTTATCATTTTGTTTACGTGCAGTTAAAGTAACCTACACATTTTTACTACCTACAACAACAGGTAAGCAACAGCTAAGCTTTTGCAAGAGCTAAGCCTATTTTACGCAAATACTGTACCTTCAAATGGAGAGAACTGAAGTCAATAGACACCATAGGCTATTTTTGAATAGTTGTTCCAAATTAAATGTTGCATTATGCAGGTTTCATTTAGCCTGACGAGCCAGACCCACATAAAAATGTAGGGTCTGGGCACTCACTGTTGGCAGTGCTCAGTCCGAGGGGCGGGATAATCGGTTGTCTTTCAAATTCCCTCAGCACAATAGGACAGCTATGAGTCGTGTCACGCTTTTCGGCAACAGCAACATCCATCTTCTTTGTTTTCAAGTAGCAGGGAATTCAAGCCAAATCGTTGCAACTCTGCCTTCAATCATTATGTTAAGCCTGCCTAACGTCTCTATACACGATTTGATTGGACTGATAGAAATTTAATTTTTCCAGCTCACAAGACAATGTAATTTGCTGCCGCTAGGGTGCGTCTAGATTTCTAGGCTAGGTTAAATTTGAAATGACTTGATAAATGAATATACCTATGACATTTGTGTGTGTGTGTGTGTGCTTGTTTGTATGTGTTTGTGTGTGTATGTGTGTGTGTGTGTGTGTGTGTGTGTGTGTGCAGGGATGTAGTGGTAAAATAAGAGGTGGGTAAACTATGAATTCTGCGATCTAGGTGAGGTGGACTGTGCCATGCGGTATCAGATTTTTTAAAAAAGGCATTCAGAACATGTTTGATGATGGTGGAGGTTATTGTACAATGTTTATAACAATACCAATGGTATGAAATGGTTCCTAGAGTGTTGATGAGTGTACATATTGGGAATATAGGATAATATTGGATAATACAGTGTAATTTCTTAATGTTAAAAGTGAATAAACTCTTTTGAGAGGTGGATAAACTGAGGTGAGTAAACTCTTATTTCTGAAATTTCAGAGGTGGATAAACTATGTTTACTTGCGTTTAGCCTCCACTACATCCCTGTGTGTGTGTGTGTGTGTGTGTGTGTGTGTGTGTGTGTGTGTGTATGTGTGTGTGTTGGCCACAACCTCTGTATTTAAATCGATATCTGTATGTACAGTATGTGCCTATAAATCTCTCTGTATGTTTATCACTATGCTAAGCCAACTAAAACTGTGTGTGTGTGTGTGTGTGTGTGTGTGTGTGTGTGTGTACGCACTCAAGTTGGAGGGAGGTTCTGTCCTTTTGTGCTGTATCTGTGTATGTTTGTGTATGTGTGTGTGTGTGTGTCAGAGAGGGCCACAACTGAATATAAGATGTGAGCTTCCACCCTCTACTTTACACATTGGTGGAAGCTTACACACACACACACACACACACATAGCTGTAGCCTACCACAAGTCTTTTTTATGCTGCCTGTGAGTCTGTGTGATTTTTTGAATGTGTGTGTGTGTTTGTGGGTGGTGGGGGCTGAAACACAACACAATAACCACAGATGTTTGTTATAGTATGAGCGAGAAGAGGAAGCAGAGTGTCTGTTGGCCTCCCTTCCTCCACCACTCATACACACACACACACACACACACACACACACACACACTCCTCCATCGCTCAATAAAACCCTGCTGTGACCGCGTGCTTTTCCACATATCTACTGTCACCATCTTCAGAACTGCCAGGTGTCAAGTCTCACACAGACACATACACACACACACACATCAAGGGGATGGTAGCATGCGAACCCCTTGTTGTTGGTTGTGCACGTGCAGAGTGGGAGAGCTCATGTGTAGGCTATCTCTGGCCGTTATTCTAAATTAGCCTGTAAATCTAAACTGTGGGGGACGGGACCAACTGACCGTGTCCTGGGAAATTACCCTTGATTGTGAAATCGTGAGGTAGACTGGCAGCCCAAGTTTGTTTGACCTATTGGGCTTTCCATAGTAGCGGACGCCCTTTCCACACACACCAATCCTAGTCCAGCAAATTTTCACATTGAACTGTGCTGCACCCACTCCGTCGTTTGTTAACTCTTTTCATGCCGGTTATGAGGACAGGGCTCTGACGCCGTTACCTAAGCCACAGATGTTTGTTCATATCACATCGCTTTACCTCACAACGGAAGGGATGATTTTCGGATTAGAGATCAGACATTAGATCACCCGAGAGACGCAGCGAGCACCGAGAGAGAGAAGACCCTCTCCCTGCCTGCGACTATGGCGTCCGTCTACGGAACCCGGACCCTCAATAAGAATGATGTCAACTACAAACATTTTCGCATGATCAATGAGCAGCAAGTGGAAGACATTACCATCGACTTCTTTTATAGGCCTCACACGATAACCCTATTAACATGTACCGTACTAAGTTTAATGTACTTTGCCTTTACAAGGTAAGTGAAGTTGGCCGAAAAGCTAAGTGGTTAGCTAGCTAGCGGTAGCTACATCATAGGATGCTGTCATTGAACCGTGTCGGGCTAATGCCGTTAGCTGGCTAGCAAGTGTCAAAGCTCAGGAAGACTAAGCACCTAACGGGACAGTCCCGTTCTATGACTAGCGAACATTTCCTAATGTCTTACAGCATTCATTTGAAATCATACATGGTGAAATTAATTTGAATGAAGCCCACACACTTTGTTGATATAAGATATATTTATGAATAGTTGCACGTATGCTAACAATGTAAACATGACTGGTACCAAGGCAAGCTGGGGTAACGTTAGTGTAACGATTCTAGTGTAAGTCAGTCACTATAGTCTTTCGTTCAAAAACCAAAAAGTGTCCAGGGTTAAAAATCTCATTGTGGATGTCCTCACACCAGAGGCAGATTATTTTAGCATAATAACGTTAAGCGAAACTGGTTAACATTATAGGGAGGGGCTGAAGTCATGTCATGACATGTGATGTTGTGGACAGGAGGCTATGAATGGCGTAAACGTCACAGAGTGTGTAAACTTTCTGTATTTTTATCAGGGATGACGGCAATCAGGATAATAACCTGTGGATTGGCCTCATCGTGGTCGTGTCGTTTTTCCTGGTCATCAGCGTCCTTGCCTTCCCCAACGGTGAGCACGCCAGATGTGCGCACAGATGTGAAATGAGCTGTGCTAGCATCGCCTGCTAACTTCCGCCAGACCAGACAGTAGCCACAGCCACAGCCAGCCTCTCCTCAATGGCTGGGCGGCTGCACACAATACACAACAACCCTGATAGACCTCTGCCCATTAACACAATCTCAAAATGTGTTGGTCACCATAGAGAAACCAGGACGTTATTTTTGTAGTCACTATTGAGGCCTTCACCTGTGTGTTCCAGACAGGAAGTGATGTCGGTGGTGACTTCTCTCTCTCTCCCCAGGCCCCTTCACCAGACCCCATCCGGCAATATGGCGCATCGTCTTTGGTGAGTAGAGGATATATAAGTATAAGTATATACTCTTTTGATCCCGTGAGGGAAATTTGGTCTCTGCATTTATCCCAATCCGTGAATTAGTGAAACACACAGCACACAGTGAACACACAGTAAGGTGAAGCACACACTAATCCCGGCGCAGTGAGCTGCCTGCATCAACAGCGGCGCTCGGGGAGCAGTGAGGGGTTAGATGCCTTGCTCAAGGGCACTTCAGCCGTGCCCTACTGGTCGGGGTTCAAACCGGTAGCCCTCCGGTTACAGGTCCGAAGTGCTAACCAGTAACTATTAAATTAACAGCCGTTTACACCAATAACGATAACTATTAAACTATTAAACTAACAGCTGTTTACACACTGCAAAAAAGGAAATCCAACCAAGTGTTAATAATCTTCTATTAAGATCAAAGAATCTATTTGGTATTGTTTTTAGTATGAAAAGTACGACGGAGTATTAGGGCCACACATGAAGAAAAAAATATTTTTGCCATGGCGAGATTAAACTCGACATGTTGACTTTAAAGTCGCCATGTAGACATTAAACTCGACATTTCGATAATAAAGTTGAGATGTCATGTCGACTTTAATCTCGACGTGTCGACTTTAAAGTCGACATGCTGACATTAAACTCGCAATACAGTTTAGACATAGCATACACAGTTTAAGATAGCCTACACTAACACACAATATGTTACATGAATAATGGGCTTCAAATCAAATAGGTGTTATTTCAGATAGATTGCAGATATTCAGATAGATTGCGTCTTGTCTGTTAACTACTCATTGCCGTCATCGTGAAGTGCTGTATCTCGTGGTTGGAAATACCATGCACTATGCTGTTTAGGCTATATAGCTAGAATAATACATGTATCCAATGATATAATGTTTCTATACAAATGCTATTTCACTCTGTTTTACGTGGGTAAGGCCACCGCACATTCAAATAACTGCCCTTCATGAACCACAGGCCGTCACTCTCCATAGGTTAACTAATTTCTCTAAAACTGCTTTTCCATGTCTCACCTGCAATAAACATAGGAAGCTATAAACACAGGTATAGCCTAAGCATATATACTATTTTGATCCTGTGAGGGAATATGTGTGCATGTATACTTTATTTATGCACTATGTGTGCATATGTGCGCATGTAGGCTACTAGTACATGGGGTGGTCGGGAGGACGACAGCTTCATTCGTCCCTAGACATTCAGCAATAGGCTGTTTTGCATCCATTACAAACAAGCAATGTGAAATTCTAGGATTGGGGAGAGCGCCTAGTATGCCTAGTCTAGTGCATAAGCATGAAGTTGAACCTTTAGATGAAAAACACTCTTTAATAATAGGCCTACAATAAATAAATAAACCGCTAATGACGTTTAGGCTACTTTTGACCATCGCATTTATCGCCTGTAACTCCGTGATAAGGACCTACAGGAAAGTATTTGGCTGAGCAACGGAGGTTAATGTTTTATGTTTTGTTCACATGATATAGGCCTATGTCTAATCATTGTTGCGGTCGAAGAAAACTGGAATGTTTAATTCGTCCTCCCTTTCAATTGTCCCGAGCGGTCGTTCTCTCTCCAAACTAGGCCTTTATTCTCAAAATGTTGAGTTTAATGTTGACACGTAGAGATTAAAGTCGACATGATATTTCAACTTTATTCTCGAAATGTCGAGTTTAATGTCGACATGGCGAGTTTAATCTAGTCATGGCAAAAATATTTTTTCCTTCATGTGTGGCCCTAATACTCCGTCGTAGAAAAGACTTACCTAGTGCTCTCCCGTTTTGGCTTAATTTAAGAAGACCTTGACTTATTTTAAGGAGTCTTATCAAGACAAATTTATTCAACGCACTGGCAGACAAATGTCTTAAAATAAGTAAAACTTTTCTTAAATTAAGTCAAATGATTTCATGAGAAAGCGCTAAGTAAGTCTCTTTATACTGAAAACAATACCAACTATTTTTTTTTAGCTTGATATTAGGGCTGGGGCAACGCGTCGACGTAATCGAAAAAATATGCCGACGCAAAATATGACCGTTAAGCATAATGTGTGTCGCTAAATATTTTTCATTTTACACCTTCAGTGTTTCCCATAAATTGACTAATCTGTGGCTGGGGGCCACGAAATCATTGAGCTGTGCTTTTCACGCACGCAGCCTTTTCTTGTCCCGGCCACTCTCTCTTGTAAGAGCCCGCTACCCCTCCTCTGCATGTGCATTTAACAAAATATTCAGGATTGTTGAAGGATTGTTGTTGCCACATAGAAGCATTGCATAGAACGCGGCGGGCTAAATTGCTATTAAATCCGCTTAGCGTCGTGACCATGCTGTGCAAATTTGTTCAAAACTGCTGCATTAAAGTTAACTCTACTTAGTTTGGTCTCCTCAATGTACTGTGTTGTGATGAGACCTTAGCAAAGTTATGCAATCAAGATTATTATCTCAAAGCTAACGTTAGAATACTGTTTGGATGTTGAGTTTAGCATGCTTACAGCTGTTTGTCAATTTCGTTATTCATGCAGGGCTCATTTTATTGACTCTGACACTGAATGTTTGCAAAATCCCGATGTAAATGGAAAAGTGTTTTCCAAGACTCAAAAGTGCTTGTCCCAAGGAGAAGTACGAACCGTTATTTGAACTAACTACGTTATAAATTGCATCCACACATCAGCAGCGTTTTAACTGTGTTAATGTTAATTGCAAGGATTCCCTCACAAACGTTGTCTTAAATTGACAGGCACTCAATTAGACCTATACACTACTGAACTGAACTGAATGCTACCTCTGACTAAGAATGCATTACTTTGCACTTGTATAGTCTTTATTTTGGAATCTTAAGAGCAATAAACATATATTCCAATGTTAAGGAATTCATGTTTTTTTCATTCAGATATGTAAATCAACATGTATAAGTTGCTATTAGTCAATTAATGGGGAGATAATCAAATCGAAATCGAATCCGACTGAAAAAATGAATCGTTAGATTAATCGATGCATCGAGAAAATAATCGCTAGATTAATCGTTTAAAAAATAATCGTTTATCCCAGCCCTACTTGATATAAGATTAATAACACTTGGTTAGATTGTGTTAGATATCAGTTTTTGCAGTGCACCAATAATGATAACTATTAAGCTATTAAATCAACAGCCAGTTCTGCTGTGTTGGCTGTTTGGCACACCGCTGAGGTGCTCTCACACCATTTAACTCTCTGTTTCTCTTTGCCTCTCTCTCTCTCTCTCTCTCTCTCTGTTTCTCTGTTTCAGGGTTGAGTGTCCTGTACTTCCTCTTCCTAGCCTTCATAATGTTCCTGAACTGGGGTCAGGTGAAGCAGCTCATGTTCTGGTTCGACCCAAACCTGCGCTACGCAGCCCGAGAGGCCGACATCATGGTCAGAACCACACGCATTCTCTTCTTTTAGAACCACACGCATCCTCTTCTTTTAGAACCACACCCATCCTCTTCTCTCTTCTCCACCTCTTCTCCTCCTCCCTCTCCTCACCTAATACTGTAAGGAGGGAGTTTAACCATACAGTATGGATATAGCTCTACAGTTTAATACAGTATGGATATAGCTAGTGCTGGGCGGTATGACCAAAAATGTATATCACAGTATTTTTCAAAATTCTTACGGTTTCACGGTATATGACGGTATTTTTTTTCCATGCATAATCAGATGTTCACAGCATTTTCTACAGGTTGAGAGAGGAATTGCTGCAGTACATTGACTAAGGATGGTCTATTTTACTGTCATGATGTAGAATAACTCCACACTAGTGGTAATGCAGTTTTGCATGGCCCCAGAAAATGATGCTGTTTACAAAGACCCACTCATGATTCTAATGAAGAATCTAATCAGAATGCAAAGACAATTGCATTCAAAATACAGAACTTTTACTGTGCAAATTTCACAAACATCTTAAAACCAATACAAAAAGTAGTGCAACTTGCAATAATTATACTTTTTTGAAAATTATACAATTTAAAATAAAACTTCTCTGCTGATATGCTTACTCTGTCAAATAGGCCTATCAGAAACATGCCTTATTGTTATTGTGTGGTTTACATGACGTTAGTGGTAGGCTAACGTTAACTTCATGTGGCCTGCCATGAGCTTCGGTTCGGTTCGCTAGGCAAAACATTAACAAAAAAGTTAGTTTTGGTGCACTGATGACAGTCAGGATCATTTCTAACTAGCCAGCTAGTATTGCTCAGTTCCTGTCTATAACATGCTTTACTTGCTACCTGGATAATTTCAGCGAATATTCTTAAAGTGAGATGAATGATAAGATCATTAAAATTCACTGTGTTCGGTGGGTTGCTAACGAACGACATCACCTACTAGCCAGCGGTGGTGTAGTTCACAAAAACTCAAATTCTAAAACTGATAGTTCCAGTCCTTGATTGTTTATTGGCGGAATCGCGTTTGATGCCGTTGTAAAATGCAGCATAAACATACACTTTGACCGCATTTCATTTTATATTACTGGCTGCGCTACCATAACTTGATACAAAAGTTAAAGTAGCTGCGTCTCGACGTTGCTTGGCAACCATTCAGATAGAGCAAATATATTTCTTGGTGGAAGAATGATTATGAATAAATCATTACATTTCTCGTTGCTGTGCCTTTACTTTATGAAACTTTGCAAGGTATTTATAGTAACAGTTTTAGAAAAGCAATAAGCCACTCGAGTTAGCGCGTCGTGCCTAATAACGCCCCTTAGCTGTTGTAGAATCAGTGTAACCTACGGTCTCTCTAGGCTTATTGCTTAAATATGACATTTGCAAAAGTATGTGAACCCATGCAGTTAATTTCTTGTAGCACCTCCTTTTGCAACCACCACTTCAACCAAACGTCTTCTGTACCCATTAGCCACTGTGTCTCACATCTGGTTCTGCGGATTTTTGCCAAATCCTTCTTGCTGAACTCGGCCAGTTGAGAGAGGTTGGAGGGACCACTAACATGCACTGCCCCCATCAGCCAAAACGTTTCTATGGAATAATAATAATAATAATATAATAATAAAAGCTTTATTTGTATAGCACCTTTCATGCCCCCATCAGATCTGGCCAAAACATTTCTATGGAATTGAGGTCTGAACTTTGACTAGGCCAATCCAGAGAGTGAATTTGATTGAGGGGAAGATCACACGGTAACAGAGTTACACTCCCACTAGATTTTTTGGTGCCAATCAGCAATTAATGAACCAAAATTTAAGAACAATATTTTATGTGCCTACATGTACTTAAATGTAGGGTTGGGCACCAAAAGGCCGCTTAAGTCTAGGGAACCATCACTTGACATTATCGCTAATTAAGCTGCTCTGACAGGAGGTTGCCTACTAGCACTGTGAATCAAAACACTCCCAACACCGGCATATGTAACATGTTTAAAAACGAACTAAGGGGGAAGACATCAAATTTATTAAAGCATTTGAGAACACACTGGATAAACTTTAAAGCAGAGTTCCTTGATGTTAGATTAGAATGCAATTGCTGTTGTCCATGACCAGCATGACCTTGCAGGGCCATGGCAAGGTGTTTTTTAACATGTCAAGTTATGACAAGCTATCTGCACTGGATAAACTTGAAAGCAGAGGAAAGTTTGGCATTGTGTGTGCATCCATGCCAAGCTGTTTTTACATTTAAAGTTATGGCAAGTCATCTGTAATTAGAATTATGCCTAGAAACAATGAAACTACAGTTATAGATAATAAATTGAATATATAGTTCAATTTAATGTTCAAATTTGTCTTCAATCAAAAAAGCGATTTCATGCTTTCCACCATTGGTTTGCCCATTTTGTTTTAAAAACAGGCACAGATTTGGCACCGGCAAAATTTTAAAAGTATCGATTTAGCAGCGGTATTGGAAAAACCCAAACGATACCCAACACTACTTAAATGGTCTGGTGAAATTAAATCTTTATATGATTTTAAAGCCAGAAAGTTCCCGGTAACGGAGTAACAGAAAATGACTTTTACCATAAAAGTCAACATCATTAAACATGCGGCTCTCAAACTATAACATTAAAAAAACTCATGTAGAAATGTTTCTATACTTGTTTCCTATAATATGACCAAAGATTTTGTGACTGTGACAAGTTTTGACGTACCTCTCTAAGACATATAGGTTTCATAAGTCATGGAACGGAGTTACAAATGTTCCTATTGTTAAAACAAGATTTAATTGTGTAAATTGTTCCCAAAAATATATGAAATTAGTGTGTGTGTGTGTGTGTGTGTGTGTGTGTGTGTGTGTGTGTGTGCGTGCGCGTAAATATATGAAATTAGTGTGTGTGTGTGTGTGTGTGTGTGTGTGTGTGTGAATGCACCCACAGCCCCTCTGCCTCAAACACACACAATGCACCCACAGCCCCTCTGCCTCAAACACACACACTCTTGTATACGCTTGTGCTGATGTTGGGCTCTCACACACACACTCTGGTACACACTGGTGCTGATGTTGGGCTCTCTCTCACACACACACTCTGGTACACACTGGTGCTGATGTTGGGCTGTCACCCACAGGAGTATGCGGTGAACTGTCATGTGATCACGTGGGAGCGGATCCTGAGCCACTTCGACATCTTTGCCTTCAGCCATTTCTGGGGGTGGGGCATGAAAGCCCTACTCATCCGCAGCTACGGCCTCTGTTGGACCATCAGCATCACCTGGGAACTCACGGAGGTACGTACACACACACACACACACTCACACACACACACACACACACACACACACACACACACACACTCTCTCACACACACACACACGTCACCATTTAGATTTTAAGTCGAAATCAATCGAAATTACATCTCAATCTCGAACTTCGAACTCAAAGGTAGACTCGACAATATAGCCACACCCCCAATGTCACGTCCAGCATGTATGCCAAGATGCAAATTTGTAAAAGCAATGTCATTTTTAAAGGAACGACATTAACAGTAACGTTTATAATGTTCTAACCGGTTCCCCTTTAGAGAAGAGGCCTTGGAACACTGGAACAGGAACCAAATAGAATGTTTTTGCTCAGAATGAACCGAAATGAAAATCACTCTCCTTTCAGTCCCTGGTGTTTAATGTAGGACTGGGTAGAGTCATACATACATTAATGTAGGACTGGGTAGAGTCATACATACATTAATGTAGGACTGGGTAGAGTCATACATACATTAATGTGGGACTGGGTAGAGTCATACATATATTAATGTAGGACTGGGTAGAGTCATACATATATTAATGTAGGACTGGGTAGAGTCATACATATATTAATGTAGGACTGGGTAGAGTCATACATACATTAATGTGGGACTGGGTAGAGTCATACATACATTAATGTAGGACTGGGTAGAGTCATTAATATGGGTCTGGGTAGAGTCATATATACATACATTAATGTGGGACTGGGTAGAGTCATACATAAATACATTAATGTAGGACTGGGTAGAATCATACATACATACATTAATGTGGGTCTGGGTAGTCATACAAAACCAGGGGACTTGGGACTTGGCTTCTTTTTCTGACAAGAGAAGTTGTGCAGACCGCTTTTTCAGTTTTTAAAAAGTCTGCCGTCGTTTTTGTTCCAAAAAGCAACCAGAAGCATCTTTTTGTGAAATGCAAAGTATCCACTTGTGATTGGTCTGCTGTCAAAAACAGAGATGTAGGGCGTTTTTCCACTAGAAGCTGAAACATTTGTCAACTTTCTGAGCTGCAGATAAAGACTTCTGTTATCACGTTGTAAAGGAAGTCGAGGACGTTTTTGAAAACACGGTCTACTCCATGGGACTATAATGTAAAACACGGTCTACTCCATGGGACTGTAATGTAAAACACGGTCTACTCCATGGGACTGTAATGTATAATGTAAAACACGGTCTACTCCATGGGACTGTAATGTATAATGTACAGTAAAACACGGTCTACTCCATGGGACTGTAATGTAAAACGTTCTACTCCATGGGACTGTAATGTAAAACACGGTCTACTCCATGGGACTGTAATGTAAAACACGGTCTACTCCATGGGACTGTAATGTAAAACGTTCTACTCCATGGGACTGTAATGTAAAACACGGTCTACTCCATGGGGCTATAATGTAAAACACGGTCTACTCCATGGGACTGTAATGTAAAACACGGTCTACTCCATGGGACTATAATGTATAATGTACAGTAAAACACGGTCTACTCCATGGGACTGTAATGTAAAACGTTCTACTCCATGGGACTGTAATGTAAAACACGGTCTACTCCATGGGGCTATAATGTAAAACACGGTCTACTCCATGGGAGTATAATGTAAAACGCGGTGTACTCCATGGGACTATAATGTATAATGTACAGTAAAACACGTTCTACTCCATGGGGCTATAATGTAAAACACGGTCTACTCCATGGGGCTATAATGTAAAACACGGTCTACTCCATGGGACTGTAATGTAAAACACACGCCGCAGCTGCAGCTGGCTAATATCAGCAGCCTATTATCTGTGTGCTGTTCATGAATAAACAATCAGAAGTGCTGTATTCAGTTGTGATATGAGCTATATATCCGTTTGACCCTGTTTTTTCCGTGGTGTGTGTGTGTGTGTGTGTGCAGCTGTTCTTCATGCACCTGCTGCCTAACTTTGCGGAGTGCTGGTGGGATCAGGTGATTCTGGACATCCTGCTGTGTAACGGCGGCGGGATCTGGATGGGCATGACTGTGTGTCGCTTCCTGGAGATGCGCACCTACCACTGGGCCAGCATCAAGTAACCACACACACACACACACACACACACACACACACACACACACACACACACACACACACACACACACACACACACACACATACGCACATACATACGCACATACGCTGTACTGGGCCAGCTTCTACTTACACAAGCACATACTGTCAAACACACACGCACACACACACAAACACACACACTACTGGGCCAGTATTAACATACACAAACACACATACTAACACCACCTACTTAACCCTGCTGTGTGTGTGTGTGTGTGTGTGTGTGTGTGTGTGTCTGTTTAGGGACATCCACAGCACTACGGGAAAGATCAAGCGTGCTGCGCTACAGTTCACCCCCGCTAGCTGGACCTACGTTCGCTGGCTTGACCCCAAGTCCTCCTTCCAGCGTGTCGCGGGGGTCTACCTCTTCATGATCATCTGGCAGGTGTGTGTTTGTGTGTGTGAGATATGCTTGTCTGACTGTGTGATATATATTTGTCTAACTGTGTGTGTGGCTGTGTGTGCGCTATCCTGGTAGTCTGTTCCACCTGCAGGCACTTCATACACAACCACACACACACATATATGTTGGGGGCTGCTGGACATGCAATGTGGTTTTGTGCTTACTGTTGTGTGTGTGTGTATGCATGTCTGTATGTGTGTGTGTGTGTGTGTGTGTGTGTGTGTGTGTGTGTGTGTGTGTTGTAGGGTCGGGGGGGAATGTGTAACGTTCTAGTTCTTAGCTTGAGACTGGAGCTTTGTTCAACTCCAATGCGCAGTTTCATTAGCAGCTCTGGTGGAAACCTACGCGTGGTTTTGGGTGTGTGTGTTTGTGTGTGTTTCAACGGGCATTCTTCTGAGACGTTATCTTCAAAAGATTAGTAACTTATCTGTGCAGTATCTCACCACAATTGTGTGTGTGTGTGTGTGTGTCAATAGTTGATCTGTCACGCTCAGGTGATGAAGTCGTGCCTAAACTGAAGCTGGAAACACGGGTAAATTTGTACTGGCGGTAAATAAATACCACAAATATACAGTCGGATCTGGTCAAATTTTATTGATGGTTAAAAATAAGAAAGTGTCTGTAGGGATCATGTAACGTTACCAGCCTATCAGGGTAAATCCCACTGAATTGATGTCATCTACAATAACTACCACTGAGTGAGTGAGTGAGTGAGCCACCCGCAGCGCTCCACTGTCTTCCACTATTAGCGCTAAGAATCTGTTGCTATACGCTTCATGTGCCACTCCTAGCTTATTTCAGGATGACTGCATAAGCATAAACTGATAAATAAATAAATAAATAAATCGAGATCTGTGGATCTGCATTTTCAGGGTTTCCGTGGGGTCATAAAAAGTCTTAAATTTGATAATAAGAATTTTAGGCCCTAAAAAGTCATAAAAACGTCCGGATTTTCCATACAAGGTCATAAATTACATTTAGTGTGTAAGTATAAGTGTATATATACTGTTTTGATCCTGTGAGAAAAATTTGGTCTCTGCATTTATCCCAATCCATTAATTAGTGAAACACACTCTGCACACAGTGAACACACAGTGAGGTGAAGCACACATTAATCCCAACCACAGCGGCGCTCAGGGAGCAGTGAGGGGTTAGGTGCCTTGCTCAAGGGCACTTCAGCTGTTCCTACTGGTCGGGGTTCGAACTGGCAATCCTCCGGTTACAAGTCCGAAGCCTTAACCAGTAGGTCACGTCTTAAATTCATACGCTCGTTTATTTATTGGTTGTACCATCGCCTTTTCCACACAAGAAAATGTGCTGGCTCACTGCCAATGTTTTCTTTTACAGTCTATGGTAAAGCGTTGCACCAGAAGCGGGTTTCTGTAAAATTCTGGTGATTATATCCATTAAGAATGAATGTTGTTTTGCAGTAAGATACATATTTTATGTCAGTGTGCGCAAAGCATGCCTCTAGTGCTTACCGTAGCCTATGTGTCTTTTCTCCTCTCCGCGCACACACACACACACACACAGCTTTCAACCTGCAGCTGTCATGTGTGTGATGCTGTGACCGCAAAGCAGCAATAGGCTACTATAATGTTAAGTTAATTTGCTGAAATGCACCTTTTGAAGTTTGTGTTGCTACCCAACCTAGGCTGTGTGTAAGTCATAATTTAAATCATAATGGTCATAAAAAGGTTTAAAAAAGTCTTAAATTAGACTGACTGAACCCTGCAGAAACCCTGGCACACACACACGCACACCCTGCAGAAACACTGATTTTATATTCACAGGCTAATAGTTCTCTTTGAAAGTGTCCCGCAAAGCCTGCTATTGTAATCCGTCCCACGACACCGTAACGGAACACTATACACCGCAACGGAACACTATACACCGCAACGGAACACTATACACCGCAACGGAACACTACCACGCTACTATTTACATGAGACAGACGGGTGCACATCTCCACACCCATCCGTTGTGGTGGAATATCACAAAATCATTCAGTCACACACTCAACTCTGTCTCACACACACACACACACACACACTCAGCTCTGTCTCTCACACTCACACACACACACACACACACACACACACACACACACACACACTCAGCTCTGTCTCTCACACTCACACACACACACACACTCAACTCTGTCTCTCTTTCACACACTCTCACACACACACACACACACACACACACATACACACACACACACACACTCAGCTCTGTCCCTCACACACACACACACACACACACACACACACACAGAGCTCTCTCTCCCTTTCACACACACACACACACACTCCCATTTGACAATCTGACACCACCTTTTAAAACTCTGGTTACTATGGTAATGAAGCACTTACCCTTCACTTCTTTTGTGTGGTGAAGAATGGACAGCTCTCTCTTTCTCTCTCTCCCTCTCTCTCACACACACACACACACACACACACACACACACACACACACACGCACAATAAGAATGGCAGTGACCTCTTTCTCTCTGTTGTTCTTGTGGTTCCCACACTCTCAGATCTTCAGAGAGAAAGATAGAGAGACAGACAGAGAGAGATAGAGATAGAACTAAAGAGAGAGAGAGAAAGAGAGAGGGAGAAAGAGAGAGATAGACAGATAGACAGATAGAGAGATAAAGACAGGGAAAGATAGAGACAGAGAGAGAGATAGAGACAGAAACAGAGAGAGAGAGACAGAGAGAGAGAGAGATAAAGAGAGAGAGATTGTGTACTGTAACAGAGATCATCATCAAATGAGGTCCAAATAATCATCAGGTAGTGACCCACACACACACACGCACACCTGAACTCTCCTTCAGCATATTCTACACACACAAACAAACACACACACACACACACACACACACACACACACACACACACACGCACACACGTACGCACACACGCACGCCTGAACTCTCCTTCAGCATATTCTACACACACACACACACATGTACACACACACACGCATGCCTAAACTCTCCTTCAGCATATTCTACACACACACACACACACACACACACACACACACACACACGCACGCACACACACATGAACTCTCCTTCAGCATATTCTACACACACACGCACGCACGCACGCATTCCTGAACTCTGCTTCAGCATATTCTACACACACACACACACACACACACACACATGCCTGAACTCTCCTTCAGCATATTCTTTACAGTCAGATACATCGTAATAGAAAAAGCAACAACACATTTCATCTAAGATTTTAGGGACTTTGCATCACGTCAAGCCTGTAGCTGTTTTAAGATCACTGTAACCTACAACCTCCTCAGACGTACACACCTGAAACACACACACACTACGAGCGTCATCTGTTTAGCTCGCCTCTAGCCCGCCTATATCAGATACACCGATGTGATTGGCTCCCCGCCATACAAGTGGTAAAAGTAACATCATTACTCATTGCCAGAGTTACTCGCTGAGCAGATTCAAATTGTGCTCCCACGAGAACTCTGGAGTTTCCAGGGTAGGGGCATGCTGGTCAGACGGGAAATGAGAAAGTGAGACAATGCTGCTAAGTGCCCTCAATGAGGAAGTCACAGAACGTCTCATCCTCAGACCTTAACCCTACTGTATAATGAACTCTTACATCACACAGAAGTGGCAGTCTGAATTGGACCAATGTACCAACATTGGTGTGTGTGTGTGTGTGGGGGTGTTTGCAGAGGGTGTTGGGTTGTGGTGTTCTCATGGGTTGGACTGCAAAAGAAGAAGTCAAAATGAGGAAATAAACTAATAATAAATCATAAACCCTCTGTGTGTGTGTGTGTTAACCTTTAGTACAATGTGTGAGTGTGCATGTCTAGCTGTTTAGATATATACAGTATTTAAAATAGCATTTTTTGCACAATCCCCATATATGTTGCACAGAATGCGCTAAGTGCAGAAGGAGTTTGATGTTCAACATCTGATCTCTCTCCCTCTCCCCTGTGTGTGTGTGTGTGTGTGTGTGTGTGTCAGCTGACAGAGTTGAACACCTTCTTCCTGAAGCACATCTTTGTGTTTCCAGCCAATCATCCCCTCACATGCGGACGCATCCTTTTCATCGGGGTCATCACTGCACCGACCGTCCGGTACGCCAACACACACTCACACACACACCAACACACACTCATATACACACCAACACACACTCATACACACACCAACACACACACACACCTACACACACCACACACACACACACACACACACCACACACACACACTCATACACACACCAACACACACTCACACACACACCAACACACACTCACAAACACACCAACACACACCACACACACTCATACACACTCCAACACACATACTCATAGACACACCACATACACACCACACACACTCACACACACACCAACACACACTACACACACACCAACACACACTACACACCACACACACTCATACACACACACTCATACACACACCACACACACACCACACACACTCATATACACACCAACACACACTCATACACACACCAACACACACTCATACACACACCAACACACCCTCACACACACATCAACACACACCACACACACTCATACACACTCCAACACACACCATACACACATACTCATATACACACACAGACAGCTAGCAGTTGGTTAGGTGATGTTTGCAGTAAGTGACATAAAATGTTTTAGCCTAAAAAAACGTGTGGCATCGCTTAGAGCAATGGGCATCTCTGTGTGTGTGTGTAAATCAATCAACCCCTCTCTCTCTCTCTCTCTCTGTGCAGGCAGTACTACGCCTACCTTACGGACACCCAGTGTAAGAGGGTGGGAACCCAGTGCTGGGTCTTTGGGTGAGTGTCTCAAGCTGCCCCTCACAACCTTGTGTGTGTGTGTGTGTATGAGTTTGTGAGAGTGTGTGTGAGTGTGTTTGTGTGTATGAGTGTGTGAGTCACTCCAGCTGCCCTTCACAACCTGGTGTGTGTGTGTCTCAAGCGGGGATTAGAAACGGTTCGAAAAAACAAAAACCGGAACCCTAGGAAACGCAATTTTTGGATGAGCGCAACCGAAAACGGGAACAGAACCAAATTCAAAAACGCTATTTAAAATTTTAGATAACCGGTAATAACGGTATTTATCGTTCCGATTAACCTTTGTTTGAATATTATTCAAAAGTCCATTGGCTCGTAAAGTCACCTGAAAGGCACAGTGATCCCTAGACCCCTTATAGCAGTGGTGGTGCTCAACCTTTTTTCAGTGATGTACCCCCTGTGAAATATTTTTTCAGCCAAGTACCCCCTAACCAGCGCAAAGCATTTTTAGTTCAGAAAAAAAGACTTAAAACAGAGCACTGTGCCATCAGTGTCTAATTTATTAAACTTTGGAACTGATAAACACATCAATTCAAACATTTTAAATTTTAATAATCCATGACAAGCAGACCCATTGGGCAGTGGGGAGTTACTTTTAGTTTCCGTTTTGATGCCCCATGGCATCTGGAAGCAAAATTATAAACAAAATTATGAACTAGACGCAATTTCCTGAATTCTGGTCCATTTTAACAGGTTGTTAGATAGACTACTTCTAAAAAAGTAAAACTATTGATTCAATGAATAATTCGGAACCAGCTTTAATAACCTCATGATATACAGTAGGCCTAGTTAACCTTGCATGCCGTTAACGTTTTGGGCCAGTCTGAATATCGTGAGCTTAAATATTGTTTCTGAAGTTCATTTGCTGCGCCGTCAGCAGCCTTGGCCGCAGTTCCTGAATTCCCTTTTAACAGGTTGTTAGATAGACTACTTCTAAAAAAGCTATTGATTTCCCAAATATTAACAAAGTAGCACCTTACAAAACTGTTATGTTATTAAGGTTTGGCGCGTGTTTTCCCAAATATTAACAAAAGCTTATGTGTGTGTGTTTGCTTATGTGCATTACAGTAGGTGTGTGTGTGTGTTTGTTTCCATAGTGAGTGTGAGGCTTCAGGATGCTGGCCCCTCTCTCAGCTTTCTGTGTGTGTGTGTACACAGCATTTGCACTACAGCACCACGTCCTGCTATTATTAGACCAACCCCCACACACTACACATACACAACACAAACACACACATACACACACACATACATCCCACATACACACACATACGCACATGCAACAATAGGCAAAAGGTTTGACAAGCTACACATACAAGATCATTATATAAAAATATGTGTGTGTGCAGGGCTCTTCTACAGTCGCATTTTTCACTCGCATTACGCGAGTAAAATGATGGCGTCGCGAGTGCAAAAAAATATTTAGGGCGACTGGTGCGAATGACATCTAACCATGTCAATGTTTGTCTACAAAATACACCGCAACATCAAGAAACATTACTGGTGCAAACCATAGAATCACGTCGCGAATGCAGCATAAAAACTACACCTCCCATCAACGTTAGCAGTTTCGCGTTGTGACTCGCTAGTAGTCGCTTCTATCAAATCCAAGAGCACGCAGAAAAAGTGGAAAGTTAGACTAGCCAGCCAAGATGCAAAGATTGAAGAAATTAGTTCTTCTATCCACCGAATTCACCGGATATCATAGGAACAGGATGAGATTCTGAGAATGCAGTGAGAGAAGGAAAGGTAACCTAACATGCCTTTTAGCCCAGTTGGCGTATTTGCTGCAATATGCAAAATATAGCTGTAGCTTAACAGGCACAAAAGTAGCTTCCCGTAATACTCCCATTTTATTCAAAGGTAGAACGCTACTGACAACTCCAGGCTTCCACGCGATGCTTGTTTGTTTACACCGAATAGGCTACAAGCTGAAGTGCAAAACAAAAAAGTAGGCCTAACGTTAAGCCTACTGCCCCCATCAATGCAGATATTTCAAATAAAAAGGAAAAAGTATAAAAAATATATATATCCTTGATTAGCCTATGTTGGGTTTTGTGGAAGAGAAATGGACTGTTTTAGTAGTAGTATTAGGCAGTATGCAGTCAGATAGGTCACCATGGGCATATTTGGATTAGCTACAGATGGATTCACAAATAAATAAATTAGCCTACATTTGGCAGGATACTTGATATACAGGCTAAATGCAAATATGGCAATGTATTATACTATTTTACATTAACAAAATGTAGGAAAATAGAACAGACTGAAAATAAAGTAGGCACTGATCTTTAAAATCCCATTTCCTGTAGCCTAAATGTTGTCAGTCATTCTTAATATTCGCAATTGGTACACTGGCATTGCTGCAGTGTAATGTTAGATTATGTTTAAGGGGCCGTTTATACGAGAACGATTGCGAAGGAAGACGAAAAAATATTTTATCATAAGTGCCTTTCGTTTACACGGCGACCCCGCCATCGGGGCTTGAAGACGCAAAAATCTGAAGACTCCTTCCAGAGTGTAGAGTTTTGAAGACGACCGGGTTATGTCTCCGTCTAAACGGCTAAACCAAAGATCCTTGATTACCTCTCTGGCTAAACTGTCAAATTAGAATGTCTGCGTGGCGTACGCACTGGGGTTCTATCACACCACCACCCAGCGGTCTAGAATGCATATCCAATCGAATATCACATACTTTCGTGCGTCTTCATATAAACAAAGATTTCCCCTGAGAATGCTCGTCTAAACGCTTAATAAAAAATGAAGACGCTAACGCCACTTCTGCTTCTCTTTTCATCGTCACCGTATAAACGTAGCCTAAGTTAAGTACAGAACTGACTGTGCTACCCAAATTTTTGTCTGTGCTCCTACATTTTTTAACTTGGGCGCACAAGTGCTCCTGGAAAAAAATGTTAGTGTAGAGCCCTGGTGTGAGAGAGAGATGTTTATTACATAATTATTTACATCATTTCCAGTGGATTGATGAAGTGTAACAATGTTTGTATATTGTTTTTATTTGTTTTACTTTCTATTGTTCCTGTGAATGCTTTGGCAATGGAACTTAGGATATGTTGTGCCAATAAAGAATATTTTTATTTAATTTAATTTAATTTAATTGAGAGAGGTTGGGTTATGAATTATGAATGTTAACAAAATACTTTTTATTGTTTTATCGCAAGGCCTTTGCCTGTTTGTGTGTGTGTGTTTGTGTGTGTGTGTGTGTCTAAAGGTTGTGTTACCCACACCCCATGTCAGTTTGTGTTTCTCAGAAAACACATACACACTTTTTTTCTCTCCCGCTTTTTTTTCTGTTGCCCCCCTCTCTCTCTCTCTCTCTCTCTCTCTCTCTCTCTCTCACTCTGTTTTTCTCACCTGTACCCCCCCCCACACACACACACACACACTCCACTTCTCTCTCTCTCTCTCTCTCCCTCTCGCTCTTTCTGTTTCTTTATGTTCGATGTCCATGTCTCACTCTTCCTCCTCTCTCTGTTTATCTCTTAATAATAATAATATATTTATTTTTATAGCACTTTTCTAGACACTCAAAGAGGCTTTGGAGTTTTATACAAACTTATTTTCCTTCTCTCTCTCTCTATACTAGTATTGTTCAGTGTTTAGGCCTTTTTCCTGCCTCGACGTTTCCCCAGTGATTATTGTGATCTGCATTTGTCACACAGAATAGGCGTTAAAAAAAAACGAGCCCTTAAAGAACGATGTATGTGCTATTGCGGCTGTGATGACATGAGCTGTGACATCCGGCTAGAGACAGAACACTCGACTTCCAAACAAAACATTGAGAATGTCCTGTGGTCTTGTTACAACCTTGACGCATTAAGAGAGTGCTGGCCAGTGAGTGTGTATTTGACGGCACGTGTGTGTGTATGTGTGTGTGTGTGTATGTAGCCTAATATAGGTCTATCCATAATATAGCCATTGTTTTTAGGTTACATTGTCTGTATGGTGAAGTTATAACCAGACTTCTAGCAATGCAAAGCAGAAGAATCAGCTGGCAATTGATTGGAAATGACTGATTTTCCATCCATAGCCACTTAATGCTTATTCTGGCCTACAAAAGTGTGTCAAAGAATATTAAAATATATGAAATAAAATATATTTGAATTGGGCTGTTAAAATATGTTTGCCTATATGATTAGCCTACAGAGGAGAAAAGCAAACAGGTGTAAAGAATACTTTTGTATCCCTTTAAAGGGCCATCAAACATAAAAATGTAAAAACTTGTTACTTGAGTAATTTATTAACAAAGTACTTTTTTACTTTTACTTGAGTAGATTTCTCAGTTAGGAATATTTAGTTTTACATTTTTGAAGGGAGTACTTTACTTGAGTATGGATGTTCAGTACTCTACCCACACCTGGTCTGTAGTAGGATGAAGCCCATTGGTCTGTAGTAAGAGGAAGCCCATTGGTCTGTAGTAGGATGAAAGTAGACAAAATGAATGAGCTTTTAAAACAATAATATTTGGCGACTGATGTAAATATTGGGTAATTTTAATATATGGATGCATCAAAAACATGATAAAAACATGCATCAAGCATCAAAAAACATGCATTAAAACTGATAAAAACAAAAGCAATGTGACATAACACATCTGTCTCCTCCAGAGGGACATAGTGTTCATGGAGGGGCTGGCTTGTATGTGTGTGTGTGTGTGTGTGTGTCTGTGTGTTTGTCTGTCTGTATCTGTATCTGTGTATGCCTATGTGTCTGTCTGTGTGTGTGTGTGTGTGTGTATGTCTATGTGTGTGTGTATGTCTGTGTGTGTGTGTGCAGAGGCGCACCTTGTCAATAGGCAAGGCAGGCAACTGCTTGGTGCCCCGAGCCGCTAGGGGGGCCCCCGAGACCTGGTCTCAGCGCGTTTGCCGGTGGGACAAGCGAGAATTTCGTCCATAGATCTTGAATGATTGAGTGATTTTACGTGCTCCTGTCCTGTTGTACAAGCAGAGCATCTGTGCATGTATGCTATGGACTTCTAAACAGAGGATCTGTGTTCAAAAGAGTTCAAAGAATCCGTATAGCCTACATATTTAGGCTACTGTGGTAAACGTCAATCGAGGGTGCAAAGTGATGACGGATCAACATCAGAGTTTGGCATTGACTCAATAAAGTTATGGTAGACTAACGCAGTTCTGAACTCCCGGTCGGCTGAATGGGCGTATTACTTAAAAAATCAAAACTCCCTGTCGGCTCAGTCGACATGGAATTAAAATATCACTGAAACACCTCAAATTTAGGCTACGACATGGGTCGGCAACCGGCCGGCCAAAGCTGGAATTATTTGGCCCAGCCATATTATTCTGGCAGTCCAATTTATTAAATCTTTTATTTTACAATATCGATTTACATATAGCCTAGGCTATTCACCAATTAGACTGCGAGTGGGTGCTTAAACAAATATGAGAAAGAACACCAGAACGCACTGGATCCTGCTAGCTTTGCATAGCCCTCGTCCAGCGCTTCAATATTGCGCTTTTGTGCTTCTGTTTGGAGCAGTTAGGCCACCTTGAAGGTGCCACTGCGTTTTGTAGTGCGTTATGATATTCTTTTCAAGCAGCGACTGCGTTGTTGCATATCAGACACACAGGCTTTGCATTTGTGAAACCGGCTAAGATGAATGCAACATTTTCTTTCCATTTCTCTTTATAGGCCTAGCTATTTTTCTCCCAGCTTCAACTCCTGTAGTTTGCTTCTCGCTTCTACTGTCATTGTAACATTGTCAGGATGTGGGCCAACCAAGTAGCCTAATTAAGAATAAAAGACTTTATCCAAAGAAGTAATTAGAATAAGCCAGGCTCTGTGTTAAACTGTCCATCATCAATGCCACAATTATTGTAGCCTAGTGCCTCATGTTGTAGTGTCCACATTTACTGTTCACAATATTGAAAGGGGAGATAAAAGAGTTCATCAATATAAATGAATTACTAATTTTGGGTATAGGACCCCAATAAAACTTTATATTTTGTAAAAAGGGTTTTAAAGTAATTTACTGTATTAATTTACTGTAGTATTTTTTTAGTTATTTGTTAATGTTTTATTCTTATTCTTTGGGCTACATTTATATTTTCAGAATAACAAGATTTTTCATGTCCGATTATTTACAGCCTAACACAGACCCTAGGCCCCCACAGACTCTAGAATTGTGTGTGTGTGTGAGAGTGATATAACACATCTGTCTCCTCCACAGGGCTATAGCGTTTATGGAGGCGCTGGCGTGTGTGAAGTTTGGTCAGGATCTCTTCTCCAAGACTCAGATCCTCTATGTCTTCCTCTGGCTTCTCTGTGTGGTAAGAGTGTGTGTGTGTGTGTGTGTGTGTGTGTATGTGGTATGTGTGTGAGTATGTGGTATGTGTGTGACCCTGAAGGGATTTATTTTCTGTTCATTGCTTTTTGTAAGAGTGTTTCAACTTATCTCAGTAAGGAAAATAAATCAAGAGCCTATGTTGAGTACAAATATGTCTTCTGAAGGCTTAAACAGAGCCCAACCAAAAACTCCAATAAAATTTGTATCAACTTTGAGGGACAGCTATTACCATGCAGGATTATCCAGACCAAACGTGACGATTTTGCTACATACTATTCCTATTTATGTACCAGTATGCAAAATTTGAGCCTCCTACATGGTTTAGTTCTTGTGCTGTGGGCTTGTGAACTTTGACAAAAAAAAGAGCCAAACAAAATCGACACCCCCCTCCCCCTGTAAAACTGGCTGTATCTTGGAAAGTATTGATCTTACATAAGAGTAATTTTACAGTGTGTCTCCTGGGTAACATAGGTACACCTGGTATTTTTTTCAGAATTTTTTGAGACCTATGTGCGTGGGCCCTGGTTGAATTGACGTGGAATGACCCTATAACGTTACGGGCCACTTCAAAAGAGAACTATTGGCGTGAGAATATTAGTCTGTGAAGATACAACGCAGATCCACAGATCTCACTAGATTTATGTTTATGCAGTCATCCTGAAATAAGTTAGCAGTGCCACATGAAAGCTTAGCGACAGTTTCTTAATGGTAATGGCAAAAAGTGAAGCACTGCACCAGTGGCTATAGGCTATGCTGCGGGCGGCGGCTCACTGGTAGTTGTTGTAGAACTTTAAATCAGCGTGATTTACCCTTATATGCTGGTAACGTTACATGATCCCTACAGACACCACGTCAATAAGTATAAAAATTAGACCGGATCTGACTATTTGTGGTATGCTAGCTCTACCCGCCACAGTGGCTGGTAAGTTGACCAAATACACCCGCCAGCGCACAAAACTACCCACATTTGGTGGGGGCGGGTGGCTAATTTCCATCCCTGTGTTTGTGTGGTGTGCATATTTGAGTTTGTGTGTGTGTGTGTGTGTGTGTGTGTGTGCATGTGTGTGTGTGTGTTGTGTGTTTAACCTCTGTTTCTTTCTCTGGCAGGCGTTCATCACCTTTGTGTGTTTGTACGCGATGGTGTGGTATGCAGAGAACTACGGTCCCCGCCAGAAGGTGTGTGTGTGTGTGTGTGTGTGTGTGTGTGTGTGTGTCGGCTGATGATCATGATATTCGACTAAAGATGAAAGTCAAATGCTTCCATAGCAGAACCTCACTAATAAATGTTTATAACCCCTCTTTCTTCCCCCTCTCTCTCTCCCTCTCTCTCTCTCTCTCCCTCTTTTCCTCTCTCTCTCTCTCTCTCTCTCTTCTCCCCTCTCCCCCTCTCTCTCTCGCTTTCTCTCTCTCCCTCCCTCAGAGTTTTTCGGAGTGCGAGGATAGCGGTTACACAGAATCTGATGACTGGCCATCAGAGAGTTTGAAAGGTAAGAGGCTTTGTGTGTGTGTGAGTATGCGTGTGTGCCCGTGTGAGTGTGTGTGTGTATGCCAGTGTGTGTGTATGCGTGTGTGTGTTATAAGCTGGTGGGTGTCCTGTATGGCTTTATACTGCCCCCTGGTGTATGCACAGAAGATGCCCCTATCTAACTAACTAATTAAAAGCTCAGAGATATATGAAGGTGCTATGCCATTCAGAGCTTTGTAAGTAATAACAGAGGAAACAGGGAGCCAGTGCAGGTCAGTAGCTAACACAGGCCTGATGTCTCCCTATTACTGGTCAGCATCTAACACAGGCCTGATGTGCTCCCTATTACTGGTCAGAGTGTGACTATCCCGCTCCTCGCTCAGGTGGCTGTTCACTCAGCTGCTCCTCCGCTCAAATTCACGTCAGGTCGCTCCGCTCGATTTCGCTCCCCGCTCCACTTCAAAATCCTCCCGCTCCAGTGAAATCGCTCCACGCTCGCTCCAATTTAAAGGAGGGAGAAATAATCTACAAGCCGAATTGTCACCTTAGAAAACTTAAATCCCAAAGAACTAAGAGCAACGGCAATGTCACTCATAGAACGTGTATTGTAAAAGATTTTTTTTGAGAGCATATAACTATGTACTGACAAACGTGTGTGTGTGTGTGTGTGTGTGTGTGTGTGTGTGTGTGTTTCAGGAGAATTTGAGGCTGATGCGTGCTCAGCTTCTGTACGGCAGCGTTCCACCGGTTCTGAGCGGAATAAGAGTGTTAACGGGGTGGACAAGTAGCGCTGTGGAGAGGGACCGGCGTCGCTAGCGGAGATGGAGAGAACTAGAGGAGAGAAAAAATGAATGAAGGAGAGATGAAGAGACTCTTTGCACATTTAACCCTTTCCTGACCACACACACTCTCCTGACCACACACACTCTCCTGACCACGAACTGAGTGGACAAACCTGAGTGGACAAACCCACCGTGGAGAAACGGTATCACCACACACACACACACACACACTATACATATATATATGTATATTTGGACAAACATTGTACAGCTGTAGTAACAGTTACTTGCCAACATGAACTGTAGAGCACAGTCTGTGAGTGTCTCTCACTCTCACTCACACACACACACATACACATGCATTCACAGCATATCAGTTCTAATCTGAATATCAAACAAGACAAGCAAACATATATGGAGAATGTAGCAGTGTTAACCCTCACACACACACACACACACACCAGCAAGCACATACGGTGGGGATATAGCAGTGTTTCAGTACTTCACACTCACTCTCGTTTGCACATGCACACACGCACACACACACACACACACACACACTGCCGAGGGGATGGTGTGTATTGAGACATGTTCGCAAGGAAGCCTGTAGTTCATGCGTCACACCACCCTGCAGTACTGTCTGTCTGTCTGTCTGTCTGTCTGTCTTTATTGAGGGAGGATGCATGATCACACAACCCTGGCTGGGTCATTGTGTGTGTGTGTGTGTGTGTAACCATGGTGACCGCCCAGAGGGAGCAACATAGAGCTGCTATTGTTTTCTTGTGTTTTCTTTTCTTTTCTTTTGTTTACTGTAAATATCACCCTCTGTGTGTTACAGACTACTACTGTGTGTTCGGGCATCACACCAAGAGGTGTGTGTGTGTGTTGAAGTCGATCCTCTTGCCTTGTTTTGCCCAGCTGGTGCCCCCTGGTGGCCAGTATTGAAGTGTCCTGCGTTGCGTTGTGTTCCGTTGCGTTCTCTCCTTCTGTCATGTGTTATTTGAAGTTGATGCCTGCATGCCTTTTACCTGGGTCAGCTGTAGGACTCAACCTGCGTTACCTGTAGGAGTCTCTACCTGTTGGACTGACAGTGTAGGAGCCTCACCTGTAGGAGTCCTTCTGCCTGTTGTTGTTCTTACTAACTATGGATTGTATCATTTCAGTCTCTTATCCACAGAGTCGGTGTTCATATCCCAAACACACACACACACACACACACACACACACACACACACACACACACACACACACACACTCTCACACTCTATGCACAATTCACATACACCATATACACATTACATACAGACCACACACACACAGCACATAGAGCATACATACACACACACTCCAGGCACACACACACACACACACACACACACACACACACACACACACACACACACACACACACTCCAGGCCTGTCTGCCAAACTGTGTTACTGAAATATTTGTGTGTGTGTGTCTGTTTTATTTTCTCTTTGTGAAGGAGGATGTATTAAAGCACTGTACTTGTCTTCCTGTAACCTGTGCTTGTGTGTCTGCTGCCACACACACACACACACACACATACACACATACACTTTTGCTCCAGCTATTTACTTGTGTTAAGTGTAGTGTAAACATATCTGTCTGGACATCTGAGATGCTCATTTGTCATTCCTTTACATGCACACACACACACACACACACTATGGTCATCTCTGCACACACACACACACACACACTATGGTCATCTCTGCACACACACACACTCACTATGGTCATCTCACTGCACACACACACTCACTATAGTCATCCAGAGTCATTCCGTATCAAATCAGATAAGGTTGTTTTATCTGGGAAGCCATTATGCACATTGATGTCTAAACCAGTGCAAATACAATCTTTATTTGAATATTTCAAGTCTCCTCCACCAAGGGACATAATGGCATTAGTGTTAAAGCCACTCACACACACACCAGGCTCAATAGCATATATTATCTGTAGGATCTGTAGGTACAGACATAAACGTGTACATAGAAATATAATTTATGGCTATCAAGGGCTATTGGGGAACATAATGCCAATAGCCTTTAATATTATTAGGATATTATTTCCTTCAAAATGAAATATGCAGTTAGGAACACAATTATTCATACCCCTGGCAAAATTATTGATTTGATGTTGATTTTCTCTTGACCAATATGTTTGTTCTGACTGAAAATGACACTGTCACATGGCTAAAGGTTGTAAGACAATGTGGTAGAAACATGGAATCAAAAAAAGAAGCGTTTTCATCCTTTTTTAAACATTTTTATGAAAAATGGCATGTCCAAAATTATTCATACCCTTTTTAAATAATCAATGGAAACATCTTTATTTGCATTCACAGCTCTCAAAATGGTTCTTATAATACCTACCAAGCCTCTCCATGTCTCCACAATGATTCTAGGTATTGTTCTCTCAAGAACCATTTCTTGCCATGTTTGGCTGTATGTTTTGGATCATTGTGTGGTTTAATGGTCCAATGCCGCCTATTGGGGCAGGTCTCTCGGCAGACTGCCTGATATTTTTCCTCCAGAGTCTTAATGTAGTCCCTTGTTTTAGTGTTACCATTTACTTTGAGCAGGTCACCAGGTCCCACCATCACCAAGGTCACCAGATTACCCATCATATGGGATTTTAATGGCAAAAGGAGTGTTTTTAGTGTTTGTCTACTCCGACCTATACAGCTTTACAGAGTAATGCCAAAGTCCTTTTAGGCAAGTCCCTCCACTCGGCGGCCATATTGCAGTGCATTTTGGGTACTTATCGGGCATATATTTTGGGCAGAACTGCGTGCGCAAGGCTTCACGACACCAACCTCGCTCCAGCGGCGAGATCACAACACATGATTGGTACAATGTATTCACAACATACCACATGATTGGCATGATGTATTCACAACACACCACATGATTGGTACAATGTATTCACATGTTGACTTGTGGCGGCGGAAGGGGTGATATATGTGTAGACGACTGCCATGTTTGTGTTGGCGTTACAAACTAACCCCATGCATCACTTCTATGAAGGATTTATTGAGTGTTGTGTCTCCTCATTCCAAAGTCTCTGGTAATTCCTCATTCACACATACTCATCAGGAGCAGCTTGAGTGTGCTGCTTTAACAGAGTCAGGGGACAGGTGCGATTACTGAACGACTCCCCGAGTCTCCTGAGCCCCCTCCACCCCACACATATAACCACTATGGAATAGGAGCTATCTAGAGACCCTGATACATCTACAGATGAAACATAACAATGACAAGTTGAATAGAAGATTACACATATTTACAATTTTGGAAAGAAAGCAAACAATGGCCTTCTCAGCTGCATTCAACGGCCCACTATTTATGTTTTTGTTAAATCAGACACTTTGTAACATCATCAGGATTGTGATAATAAAGTCACTAAACAAAAACCCTGCCTCCTCGTGACTCATGACGTCATGACTCCTTGCGTGTGTGTGTGCCTGTGTCGTTCCAGTAGCCTCCACTGACGTGTGTGTGTGTCAGGGTTTGGCTGGCAGCATGGTCGATCACCTTTATTGACCCTGACAGTGGGGCGAGGCAATGGACAGGCGGGGCGTGAGCGATGCGATCAGGTTTCAGCTGAGGGCTAAATGTGCCGGTGACGGACAGAAATAGCCCTTCGGCTCGAACACTGCCGGCTCAACCTGCCCTGAAAAGGACATGCAGTCACAGGTACACACACACACACACATGCTGGTGTGGACAGTCACAGTTACACGCACACAAACACACACACAGTCTAGAGAGACGGAGAGAGTGGAGATGGCTTCTGGGTGCAGTATGCCAGTTCTGCCAGCAGGGGTCAGCAGAATGCTGAGGAGTGATGGGCTGACTCATGGTCACATGACCCTAGAGGGCTGATGGGAAAGCGGGTGTCGAAAACAGAAACTCTGCTGCACCCTGGGATTCCTTCTCTCTTCTCCTGTGTCTCTACTGCTCTCTCTCTCTCTCTCTTCTCCACTGCTCACTCTCTCTTCTCTACTGCTCTCTCTCTCCCTCTCTCTCTCTTTTCTCCACTGCTCTCTCTCTCTCTCTCCACCACTGCTCTCTCTTTCCCTCCTTCACCTATCTATCTATATATCTATCTTTCTGTCTATCTATAAATCTATCTATTTGTGTGTGTGTGTGTGTGTGTGTGAGATGGATGCCCCTCCCGGCTCTCTGGAGGCGCTGCTGGCTGCGTTGCACACACACCTGCTGGAGTGTAAGGTCTGTATGGAGACGTTTAGCTCCGACGCGGACGAAGACCCTGACCGCCGCCCCATGAGCCTTTGCTGCGGCCACGTGTTATGTGGCGAGTGTGTGCGTCTCCTGACCGCTGCTGGACGGCCGCTCCACTGCCCCTTCTGTCGTCTCCCTGGCGACCCGACACGCATCTCCGCGTGCTGGCCGCTGACTGACCTGCAGGAGCTTCTGCAGGAGCATGAGGGCCCCATGGCCCCAGGCTCACCACTGCCACCTGGTGGTGTGGAGGGGCAGGACGGTGCAGGGGAGCTGGGCCGCAGGACGGCGCTGGACCAGGGGACACTGCAGCTGGTGCGGGCGTTCGGTGGCTGGGGCACGCTGGTCAACCCCACAGGCCTGGCGCTGTTCCGCTCGGGTGCGCTGGCTGTGGTGCATGATGGGAAGGCGCGGGTGGTGGTGTTTGGCCCGCGCGGCCGTCGTCTCCACTCGTTCGGACAGAGACGCGAGGCCGCTGGCGCAGCTTGGACGGGGCTCACACACCCGCTGGGCGTGGCCGTGCTACCTGGAGGACAGGTGGCGGTGACGGACGCTGGAGACGCCGCGCTAAAGGTGTTCACGTCGCGTGGCGGGCCCGTGGCGGAGGCGCGTGATTGGCTGCGCGTGCCGTGGGGCGTGGCGGTGAGTGCCGATGGAGGCGTACTGGTGGCAGACGAGCAGCAGGGGGCTCTGGTCCAGCTGAGAGTGGACGTCACCAGCGGGCAGATCAGGGGCCACACCGTGCTGCTGGAGGGGCTTCAGAACCCTCGGGCCGTCGCCTGCTGCCCGTGCACGGGGCACATCGCTGTGGTGGAACACCTCCAGGGCAATCCACACACACACACCCCACAACACACCAGCAAGCACATCAGCTCTCCAGAGGACTCACACACCCTTACACACACACACACACACACCCATGTGATGAGCACACGGCTGAAGCTCTACAGCGATGACCTCACACTGCTGACTCAGTTTGACTCTCTCAGCCTCGGTCTCCGCACAGGAAGTCCCGCCCCCCCTCTCTGCCTCACCGCCGTGACTTTTGACCAGGCAGGCAACCTGGTCGCTGCAGACTCGCGTGCTGCCGTGGTGTGGTGCCTGGGCCGGCCGTGGGAGGACCGGCGACTGACCCTGACGCCGCTGGTCAGAGATGGACTCATCCGACCTGTCGGGCTGGCAGTTAGAGGAGATTCGCTGGTGGTGCTGGACAGTGGAGACCACTCAGTAAAGATGTACTCCAGCCAGCTGCACCCAGACACCTAGAGACCACACAGCACCAGATTACAGCACCACACAGCACCAGATTACACCAGATTACAGCACCACACAGCACCAGTTTACACCAGATTACAGCACCACATAGCACCAGATTACAGCACCAGTCTACATTAGACTACAGCAGATTACAGCACCAGACTATAGCAGAATACAGCACCAGACTACATCAGACTACAGCACCAGATTACATTAGACTACATCACCAGATTACTGCACCAGACTACATCAGATTACTGCACCAGATTACAGCACCAGACTACAGCAGACTACAGCACCAGACTACAGCAGATTACAGCACCAGGCTACATCAGACTACAGCAGATTACAGCACCAGACTACATCAGACTACAGTGAGGCAGTGCTCTGAGTGGACCCAGTCCAGGCGTAGTACTTCTACTCATGTGATATTGTTTTTCTTCTTACTTATCTTATACATTACTTACTTATCTCATTATGTTAGTCAGACCTGTGTATCCCTGGGCCCCTTTCTATGTTTTAACTGTTTTGCCCAACCTCTCTTTTGCCATGTAAAGCACTTTGGGTCAACTCCTGTTGTTTTTTAAATGTGCTCTATAAATAAAAGTGACTTGACTTGGTACCTGTAGCACCAGATGAGGGCCAGAACCATCTGCTGGATACGTGCCAGGTCTGAGGTCCGGATCACGTGCCTGGTGTGAGGTGTGAGGACAGCCAATCAGCTGTGGAGTCCTGCTCCATAACCGAAGTGCTCAGTGCTGTATGATGTGTTCACTGCAGGAGTGGAAGGGAACGTTCTCTAAACTGTGCTCATGTTCACAGGTTTGATCAGTAAAGCTCAGTGTGCAATCAGTTGAGTTTCATATTTATTGTGGGCTAATCAATAAGTTTACATGATGGTTATTATGTCACATTTTGACAACTGCTAAACAGCCTTTAGTTGCAGCAGGTTTGGTCATCCTTAAATGGCTGAAAAAGAACTGATAGCATAATCAAAAAATGCAGCCTATATTTAAATACAATTACACATTATAACCTCTGTTATGATTAAACATAATATCTACCTAAATAAATACATTACTGAATAAATCAATTTAATTAAATTCACATCAAAGTAGCCAGGGCCCAGGTTGACAACCTGACTCTTCACAGATCAAAAGCGCAGCGGCGTCATGGGTTATTGAGCTGCACACACATTCCTCCGGCGAAGTTACCACCGCACTCTCTCCGACACTTTCTCCAGTGAGGGGTGTCTCTTCTCTCACAGCGGAGACCCCGCTCTGCCGTCGCTCGGTCTTGGACAAATCGACTTTGTGCTGGACTGGAAACGGCACTGCAGTCTCCTCTGAACATTTGGGAATACATGAAGTTCGGTTCGTGTTTTTCCGCAATCCATTTCCCCGTTTCCGCCGACAGATTCTCTGGCTGCCTGATCGTTCATCAGATCTGGCTGCTCCCTGTGAAAGATGGCGGTGTGGATGCTGTCTCAGGGCTGGGGCGCAACACTGGATTTGTTTAGCCATCTAGCCGGCCTAGAGAGCAGACAACATGCTTGAGTTTCTGTCGTCTGTTCTCCGGGGATGGACTTTGTGATCGCATCGGCAGGGTACACAAACCCACTCAACAGCAGAGATTTGATCTCGTATTGCGGGACTTCGCTGAGACTTTAGTCTTCGGCTAGCGGTGGGCTTCTTCGCCACTAGCGTCTAGTCTGCTGCTGGAAGTCCTGTAGTGTTAGCTAGCAGAGGCACGACTAAAGTGCATGAAAATGTCGGATTCAAAGGTAAAAGTTGCTGTAAGAGTTCGGCCTATGAACCGCAGAGGTAAGTTGCAACCTTGAAATCGCCGTTTCGTTCAAATATATAAGTTTAATAACTTTGGGGGAAGAAACTTTCGATTATTAAACAGCAGTTTATCAAACTTATGAGACATCGATTATTGCAGGTAGAAGTTAGCGGTAAGTTAGCTGGCTAGCGGTAGTCTCTCGCCCAGCTAACCAGAATAGCGGACCTGCCCCGTTATTCTTCCCTCTTAATGATCTGTCTGGCTCGTTTGTCCTCCCTGTCCCTCTGAGAGGCCCTGAAGCCGTTGTTTGTCCAGGCTCTAACTTTGCTAAGCATGTTTGTCCTCACTTGAATCTGCAGAAATTGAATTAAGCACCAAATGCGTTGTGGACATGGAAGAGAACCAAACGATTCTACACCCGCCGCCCTCCAACTCTAAAGGGGACAGCAGGTAAAACAAACATGTCACTTATTTCTGTCTGATCAGTTAAATACCTCCGGCGAGATGTTTCATACACTAGCAGTCTTTAGTGTGAACACTGTGTTTGTCATGCCCCCTATGCGCATTTCAGTGTAGCCTGTGCGCTGGGGGAGCGGAGAGCTCTGGGGCCAAACGTTATGGGACGCGATTTGGGGAGAGGCGAGAGTCTTCCCTCGACCGCGCTGCTCCTCTCCCCGGATGAAAAGCTTTTATGCACACAAGCGCCAGCGGCAAAGTTCATGGAGGATAAGAAAGGGAGAGATGTGGAGGAGGAGACGGGGTGCCGTGATTTGCGCTGATAGCGGTAGCATCGCGAGGCACGGCTGACAGAGTTTATAATGACGGACACGTTTCGTCCACCTTCGCCGTCGTCTTTGGTCTTGGCCATTTGTTTTTGTTGTTATGTTATATGTAATTGTTCAAGGTTTACTTAACCTGTGACGTGAGAACAGTGCTGGACGCTGTCCAACGCTGAAGTAACCAGCCCTAGCAACAGACAGAGCAAAGGCTTGGAGCGCTGCCGACATTCCCCGTCTCCCCGACCGTAAAAATAGGGTCGAGCCTGACTATAGCCTCGCGCGCGGCTGCTACCGCTGCTACCTGCTGCATCTGCGTCCTAACGGTGCTGTTCCAGAATCCCACTATCAGGGACCAGTCTTTTTAAGGCTTTATCTGACGAGTATTATCCAGGATTTCACAGCAATCAAAACTTGCATGAAGAAGAGTGTGTGCGCGTGTTGGGGTTTGCAGGTGGCAGATTGTTCCAGGTGCCTCAGGCACTCAGCATCAGAATGTCATGTGTTGGTGTGAGAGGTGGGTTGCCATAGTGAAGGTAAACAGAGAGGCCAAGGCGCTGCTATGGCGGTGCCACTTGGAGACGCTTTGAGCCGCTGGACGTTCCATCAATCTTATTAGTGCTTCCCGCCTCACTGTTGGTCTCACGCAAGGAAGGTGTGTGTTTGTGTATACACAAGCTGTGATTCTGAGGAAAATCAGTAAGAACAGACACAGTGTCACAGACAGCTGATTTTGGCCAGACTTGTGTGTGTCTGTGTCTGTGTGTGTGAGGGGGGCGGGGGCTTTAACTGTTTAACTGTAACATGTTCTCAAGGGCAGAACAGGATCATGAGGTGATGAGTCTCATGATGCTGTGAACCCCCCACACACACACACACACACTCATACACAATCTCCCACACACACACACACACACATGCACAATCTCCCACACACACACACACAAACACCCACACACAATCACACAAGCTATGTGTTTGTGTGCTGAGGGAGAGGAGAGCATAGCCCTAGGTTGGGATAGAGTGGAACACACACACAGAGAGAGAGACACATCTAATCTAATACAGAGGATACAATGCTTAGTCTACAGCAAACACTGTAAACATTGCATTGGTACAGGTAATCTAGTTGGAGCTTTCTGATCCGAGTCATGTCTGAGGAATGGGACCTGATATCATAAAAAGGCTTAGTGGTGTGTGTGTGTGTGTGTGTGTGTGTGTGTGTGTGTGTGTGTGTGTGTGTGTGTGTGTGTGTGTGTGTGTGTGTGTGTGTGTGTGAGGCGCTTACAGGGATGTGTGTGTGTGTTTTGGCTTACAGTGGGGTAAATGGGCATGTGTCTTTGTGTCATGATGGACCTGACACTCAAGTCTGTGTGCATGTGTGTGAGATCATCTTAATTCTCACTCTTTCACGCTGCTTTGGTCTGCATGCTGTCTGAGAACGTGCCCTTGGGAAACGGATTTGAGTTTCAAAGGTGTGTGTAGGAATGTGTGTGTGTGTGTGTATAGGGATGCGTGGGCTGTGTGTGTATGTGTGTCTGTGTGTGTGCGAGTGTGTGTGTGTGTGTGTGTGTGTGTGTGTGTGCTCTCTCATCTTCCCTCATGTCTGCAGGCTTGTGCAGCTGGATTTGAAATCTGAACCTGTAAGAGGTAAAGATGCAGGTACAGGAAAGTGTGTGAGTGAGTGTGTTTGTGTGTGAGTGTGTGTGTGTGTGTGTGTGTGTGTGTGTGTGAGCATTGGACGTGGGAGAACGCCGTCCCCCCACTTGGATTATAGCCCCCCCGCTGGACTGGACCCCCCGAAAGGAGGGTAGGGCAGACACAGTTTTCTGCGAATATCTCGAGAACCGTAGGGTTTAGAAGGATTTTTTTTGTATGAGGATCTCAAGGGGCCATGTCAACCCATTCCATAACCACTCATTTCATGTATAGCGCCACCTAGTTAAACACAAAAAGTAAAAATGAGGTGTTGTAATCGCGAGGTATCTGTGACCTAACATAGTCAAAACTGCACGAAATTGGAAGTGTAGGATCATTATGACATCCTCTGAATGCACGCCAAGTTTCGTGGAATTCCGTTCGTGGGGGGCCACACAATAAATTAATTTATGTTACTATACACCAACTGGCCTGTAGGTGGCCGGAGACAGTTTTCTGTGAATATCTCGAGAACCGTGGGGCCTAGGAGGTCCACCTTTTTGTATGTTGGTCTTAAGGGGCATGTCAACCCATCCCATTACCACTTATTTCATGTATAGCCCACCTAGTTAAAAATTCAAAAGCAAAAAATTAGGTGTTTTCATCACAATATCTCTGGCTGACAAGGTCAAAACTGCACGAAATTGAAAGTGTAGGATCATTATGACACCTTCTGAATGCATGCCAAGTTTTGTGAACTTTCGTTCATGGGGGGCCTTACAATAAAATAATTTATGTGTACATTTAGTGACCGTACACCAACAAGGATTCCTGGGACACTGAAAGACTGGGGTACACGAAACTTAGTGGGCATGTAACCCCACATGGATAGCATGGAACCATCGTTTTTCGTTTTGATCTGTAGCCCCTCCGCTGGACTGGACCCCCCGAAAGGAGGGTAGGGCAGACACTGTTTTCTGTGAATATCTTGAGAACCGTAGGGCCTAGGATGACCAATTTTTCGCGTATGTTTGCCTCCAGGGGTCATGTTAACCCATTCCATGTGCATACATGTGCATAAACAGATACACACGCACACACATACATTCACAGTAATCATATTATGACACATACTCACACAGTAGACATATGTACGCATGCATGCACATGCACAAACACACATACGCAGACAAACACACAAGCACGCGCACACACACACACACACACACACCCCCACACATAAACATAAACATGTGCACGCACACATGCTCACAATTCAAGAATTTCTCAGAATTATGAACAGGCAAGATGGGGGTGGGGTTGTATAAAATTAATTTTACATGTGAAATCTATGAACTAATCATGTTTTGGTACTTGTTGTCTAGCAGATACCAGTGAGAACTGAGTGTGGATAATGCAATTTAGTGAGACAGTTAGAATCATATAGGCCTTTCAGCGTGATTTATTTTTGTGGAAAAAATGTGCTGGACTGGGCGGTGGTCATATTTTGTACCGCTCTGCGGTACATCTAGTTAATATAATAAACGTTGTTACCAGTGATAACAACAAGTGCATGCATCACGCAAACGTCTCCAATTAGGCGTCATAAAATTTGTTTCAACAATGACCATCATGCTGTAGCACTCCACCATGCGTAAAAGCATTAGAAAACTATGCAGGTCGGCGTTCCGCGTTACCCGAAAGTAGCTAGAAAGTGGCTAGAAAACCATAGATTATACAACTGCCTGTATC
>NC_063201.1:23743943-23753943 GCF_017589495.1 Alosa alosa
ACATGAGAGAGACGAGTGATAGGCCCTAATAACTTAAGGAGTTCGATGTGGAAGTACTTCGGATTTTTTGTATATCAAACTATGGAGAAGAACAAAGCGGTAGGCTATGCAAACTGTGCAATCGTGTTCTACGTAGGCGAAATTTGTTTGATATTTCTAATCGTAAACACAGACACAGCTACGTTGAAGCCTGCAGTAATGTTTGTCACTGATGAAACAATGGCAGTCCACTCGGCTTATTGTTTTTCGAGAATGTTGCACTCCTGTTTGTCACTGTGCACGAAACTTCACGCCAATAAATCATCAGAAATATTGCTGGCTTGTGTCTACAAGCACCCTCTTTACGTTCGTCCTAATGCCTGTTAGTTGTCCGTGGATTGGCCTATATTTGGCGTTGAAAATGGAAACGTCTTTAGACATGAAAAATCGATTTTACAATCGATTCGATGAACAAATGTTTCAAAAATCGAACAGGATTTTTTCACAAAACTGACAGCCCTACCATTCTGCAAAGGCAAACACGGTTCTCCATTCTGTAAAGGCAAACATGGTTCTCCATTCTGTAAAGGCAAACATGGTTCTCCATTCTATAAAGGCAAACATGGTTCTCCATTCTGTAAAGGCAAACATGGTTCTCCATTCTGTAAAGGCAAACATGGTTCTTTCATGTTTCGGGAGCGTGAAGAGTGTCATGAAGCAAGTGAGGAGAGAGATGTGTGGGAAATGACCCACAGACACACACACACACACACACACACACACACACACACACACACACACACACACACACACACACACACACAGATGGGTGGAAAATGACCGTCGGACTCCAACCCAGGCATGCATGTGTGCGTGAGAGTGTGTGCGTGCGCGTGCATGTGTGTAAAGTCCTGATGTGATGGTTTTCTTGACCCACACAGATGTGTGTGTGTGTGTGTGTGTGTGTAGTGGCTATCAACAGTATGGCCTACTGTTAACTGTAACATGCTAACAGTGCATACGCACACTTTCAAATTAACTAAGTGTGTGTGTGTGCGTGCCTCACGCTCCTTGGTGTTCCTACTTTTACTGTTTATTGGTTGCTAGGCAACTGCAGCTGCTGTCCGGAGACAGCCGAGTTCTGGAATGATGATGACCCTCTTTGTGGAATGCCAGACACACACACACACACACACGCGCTCTTCACTTTCCCTTCTGAGTCACACTTGCGTGAACACACACACACATACCCATACCCCATTTACACACACGGTGATGCCCAGGTTTCTAGTAGTAATCTAACGATGTGTGAATGAAGTCGAATGTCACACACACACACACACACACACACATAGCTTATAGCTGTCTCAGGCCTAGTCCACACTTTGGTTGTAGGATAGTCCGCGATTCACAATAGTTTTGGTTATCACCGCATGTGCAAAGGCTAGGCGTACCCAAATTTGCATTTAGTGCGCATCTATAGGCTTAACATGAGTTCTAAGCGTCTTTGTAGCTCATATCTGACTTTACTATGAATGCATTTATTTATGTTGTAAGACATGTAAAATAAATGAATGACACCGGCACTACGCACAAATTAATGTAAACTTACACCGCACTTCCCTAATAACTTAAGTTCTCTTGCGTCACTGACAGTAGCTAGAATGCATAAAAACACGGGTTCAGTCCACCAAGTCATAAGCTATCGGCACTGGCGCTTTCCAGTTGTGATATTTATCCTACGGAGTGTAATCGTAGGTAATGTCATGTATGAAAACTAGTATTGTTAGGCAATACTATAAGTGTCAAGTCCAGGGCAGCTGTGGCGATGACATCATCGACACATAAGTAGGATGTCTTGGTTTTAAGCTGTCCAAAGCGAATTCAAAAGGACTACGGTTTTAGATTTTTCCACTCCAGGTTTCAAAAAAGTGCGGTTTCGGGCAGTGCGTTTACAGGATTCGTTTGGACACTCGGCCAAGACGAAGCAAAACCTCTGCGTTTAACCCAAAAACCGTCTCCGTGTGGACGGGCTCTCAGTTGTCTTACCTGTCCAACCTCTGCTTGTTTCCTCTGTGTGTGTGTGATCCTGACGTCTCTAACAATCGCCTAATCCTCCCAGCAGGGGTCATCCAGGCCAGCCCTCCCTGAGAGAGAGAGAGAGATAGATAATCTACAGCATGTCTATGTATTAATTATAATTTGTGCCCCACACAGATGTTTGGACGTCTGTTCTGTGTGTGTGTAGTTGGGATCAGGCTGGGCTCCTTTTATCTTGAGAGATATTTGTATGTTATGGTGTGCGTTTGGTAATACACCCATAACGTGCGCGTGTACTGTATGTGTGCGTGCGTGACTGTGTGAGCAGGTGGGTCTTGTTCTGATTAATCTAAGGCAGTGTAAGGCTGCCACGGCAACATGAAGACCCAGTAACCTCAATCACAGCACTGCACCGTAACACACTTTATGCTTATTTATTTGTTTACTTATTTATTTGTTTATTTATTTATTCTGTCTGATCCAGCCACCGCTGTGGAAACCCTGCAGTGGCTTTGAGTATAAGCCCAAATCATCCTTTATTCTGCTTAACCAGGAAGCCCAGACAGCAGTGTGCCATGTGTATCTGTGTGTGCTTGTTAGCGTGTGTGTGTGTGTCTGTATGTGCGTGCGTGTGTGTGTCTGTATGTGCTTGTTAGCGTGCGTGTCTACATGCGTGTGTGTGTGTGTGTGTGTGTCTGTCTGTATGTGATTGTTAGCGTGTGTGTGTGTGTCTGTATGTGCTTGTTAGCATGCGTGTCTACATGTGTGTGTGTGTGTGTGTGTCTGTATGTGATTGTTAGCGTGTGTGCGTGCGTGTGTGTGTGTGTCTGTATGTGCTTGTTAGCGTGCGTGTGTGTGTGTATGTGCTTGTTAGCGTGCGTGCGTGCTTGCCTGCGTGTGTGCAGCGCCTCTGCTATATATATTATATATCTTATGTATACGATATGTTTCCTGTTCTCGAGGACTGTGTGTGTGTGCGTACATCTGTGTGTGGTGTTGGATTAGACCTGGAATGGGGGAGGGTCAGTGAAAGGTCAGAGATCCAAAGCTCTCCCATCCAAACGCGCACACACACACACAGATTCACACACACACAAAAGCACATAAGCTCGCACACACTCACAAAGCCAAACCAAGCACTTGCGCTCACACACACCAGATAAACTCACAGACGCACTCACAGACATAAGCACACACACACACACATGCTCACACACATACAGTGGGCATTTGAGGGTGCTAGGGCACATGTTTACACATGACCCCACTCCCCCTAACTAAAGATGTCCTTCTGGGGGAAGGGACAGATTGTGTGTGTGTGTATTTATGATGTGGTTGTGTGCTTAGGGCTGATCTAGAATGTGATGTGGGTTGGCATTTCTGTGTCATATGTTCACACACACACACACACACACACACACACACAAATGCTATGTCAGTGATTATATGTGTTAGTGAGTGCATTTTTGAGAAGAGTGGTTGAGTTAGTGTTAAGTCGTTAGTGCCTGTGTGTATGAGAGAGAAAGAGAGAGACAAATGTCTGTGATCAGTGTTTGTGTCTGAGTGAGTGTGTTAGTGTGTGATGTGTTTGTGTGTGTGCTGTGCATGTGTTGAAAACCTCAGACCTGTGTGTGTGTTTCCAGTGCAGACAGTAGTTGAGGTGGCTGGTACCTGATTGGTCCACTGTCCACCCATTCCAGCTCTTCTTGGAGCTGATTTGTCTACTGTACCTCCTCTAGGAGCTAATTGGTCTTCCATCCCTCCTCTAGAACCTAATTGGTTCTCAGTACTTCTCTAGAAGCTGATTGGTCCTCTCCAGAATCTATTCACAGTGCACTGCACTCTGATCTGTCTGTCTCTCTCTCTCACACACACACACACACACACACCACACACCCACACACTCACACACCTACACACACCCACACACTCACACTCACACTCACACTGTGTGTGTGTGTGTGTGTGTGTGTGTGTGTGGTCATTGTGGTTTGTGTTGTTGTGAGCAGGATTCTGAGCCCAGAGATAAGGTTCATGTCTTGGCTCGTGTGTGTGTGTGTGTGTGTGTGTGTGTGTGTGTGTGTGTGTGTGTGTGTGTGGCTGTGGCTGGAAGCAGTGCCAGGTCTGATTAGGTCGAGTCAGTTGTGGCCCAGATCTTTGGTCCGATTGCTTGCTGTCTGATGCACACTAATGAGGAGTTCACAAAGACCCCTTAAACACACACACACACACACACACATACGCACACATACGCACACATGCACACACTCGCTCTCTCTTTCACACAAACATGAACACACACAATCACTCTCACACATGCATACAGACTCACACAGTCATACATACATTTAATGGAATATGGAATATACAGACAACTAAACACTATGCAAATCTATGCGTGTGTGTGCAGTGTTTCCCATACATTGACTTATTTGTGGCGGCCCACCACCTCAACATTCAACACCACACAATGATTTTCCAGGTTGTACTAAACTGTGCTTAAATCTGGTTAGCATCATAACCACGCTGCGCTAATTTGTTAAAAACTGTTGTATTCAAGTTAATTCTGCAAACCTACCACCACAAATAGAATCTAATTCTGTGGGAAACACTGGTGTGTGTGTGTGTGTGTGTGTGTGTGTGTGTGTGTGTGTGTGTGTGTGTGTGTGAGAGAGTAGTTTATTCATTGTAGGAGGGTCTTAAGGGAGGGGTGATGCCGGCGACATGTGAAAAGAGCATGTGGTTACAGATATGACTAGTCAGCCCTGAGAGAGGACACAGACACACACGCACGCACAGCATCTTTGTCATTGCAGATATAACTGGTCAGCCCTGAGAGAGGACACATACACGCACACACACACACAGCATCTTTGTCATTGCAGATATGACTTGTCAGCTGGTGTTGAGTCTGAATGCAGGCAGGCAATCTGATTCTGCTTTCACTCACTGCTCAGCTGTTCTTGAGGGGTGTAGCATATGGGTGTGTGCGTGTTTGTGTCTGTGTCAAAGATTCTAGAGTGGAGCGTAGCCTGTGTGTTCATAATGTTTCTCACCCGCTGTTCTACCAGCAGGCACACATGTATTTAATGCTTCACTCAGTTCTGGAATAGTTCCTTATTCTTTTAAACAGGCTAGGGTTACACCTCTGCTAAAGAAAAGTATACTTAATCCAACTGAGGTGAAGAACTACAGACCTGTCTCCCTTCTTCCTTTCTTGTCAAAGGTTTTGGAGAAAGTGGTTTTCAAGCAAGTTTGTGACTCTCTTCATCAGAATAATCTACTAGACCCTATGCAGTCTGGTTTCAAGAGTGGTCATTCTACTGAAACTGCTCTTCTGTCTGTGACTAAAGCATTGAGAGTAGCTAAGTCCTCTGCTCAGTCATCAGTATAAATTCTACTAGATTTATCTGCAGCCTTTGATACTGTTAACCATGACATTCTCCTTTCTATACTATCTGAACTGGGAATTTCTGGAAAAGCTCTTGACTGGTTTGAATCTTACCTTAAAGGGCGTTCTTTCAACGTGTCTTGGCAGGGACAGGTATCTAAGTCTCATGACCTCACCACAGGTGTGTCTCAGGGATCAGTATTAGGACTCTTGCTTTTCTCTATTTACACCACTACCAGGTATACCATTCGCTCTCATGGATTTGACTATCACTGTTATGCAGACGACACTCAACTCTACCTGTCTTTCCCATCTGATGACTCTAGCGTTTCCCACCGGATTTCTGCATGCCTTAAGGCATACATGGGCAACATACGGCCCGCGGGCCACATCCGGCCCGTGGGCTTTCCCTGACCGGCCCGCGTAAGGTCCGTGAAAGAACAATAGACAAGAGCCTAGCATAGAGATAATGCACGCAAATCAATATCGTTGCTTTTATTTTGAAAGCGACTGCTATTTGTACGCCCATACATTTGTGCGTGGATGCATACGATGTAAACACCCTCACTGATGTGCTGGTGAATAGAATTTATGCTTCTGCGTCGACACAATGCAGTTGTCATTAAGTCGGCGTAAGCCTTTCAAAGTTTTGTGTCTCTTATGTCTGCGTCGCTCACCACCGCAAAGGTTATCAGAACTAACTCCTGCTGTCTGTTGGAGATACGAAGTGTTAATTTCAAAACGTTACTGGCAGATAGACAGTTTACATTCGGATAACCCCGTCACTGTAACCAAAATATGTCTGAGTTTATTTGCAAAGCTTATGTTAGCGAACTAGTATGATGCTACTACCCACAGGTTGCTTGAAGCAGCCGGCTCAACACACAGGGCGAGTTGACCATTCACAGTTTTGTGCATAAAGTTAAAGCAAAAACATAGCCTACATTTTTAAAATAGTTTTCTTTGTGCATTAATTTTCATAGTTAATTTAATAGAGTTAATTTTAATGATGGTAATGATGGTAATGATTTAATGATGAAATATTGCTGAGTGTTGATGAAATGGTGGCACAGGCCTATGGTTGTACTGACTCCTTCACATTTTAATGGCCTAGCCTAATTATATAGATATTGTAGTAGTTTTTTATATCAGCCTTTGAAAACTGAAAAAAAAAAATGTCAATGTCAAAAAATCATTTTCGAGAATGAGGATTAAATACTGGACATAGATTAAATAGCCTATTGCTGTTTTTCCTTGGTCTCCCTCACATTTTCATCTGTTCTTACGAGTAGTAAACAAAACCATATGATTTACTTAATGTTATACAAGAACAGAATAGAATTGGACAGAATTGAGTTCAGACTTGAGTTCGGTATTTTGGGTCCGGCCCTCCTCATCAGTCCCAGTTTGTCATGTGGCCCCTTGGGGAAATTAGTTGCCCACCCCTGCCTTAAGGATATTTCAGCCTGGATGAAAGATCGGCACCTTCAGCTTAATCTCTCAAAAACTGAGTTTTTGGTGTTTCCAGCTAAAACAGCTATTCCCCAACAGAATAACATCCGGGTCATTCCAAGTGAAAACAGCCAAAATCGGGGTATCATGTACATGGTACCTCTCAGATTTTGCTGAAAAGCGGTGAAACTATGCCTTATGTTACCAAACGAGGGAATCTGAAGTTTCAGGTCAGTATCTCAAACGGTTTGCCCGTGGCGTCCATTTGAATTTCGGGTGCCACAGCCGTAATCGACACATTGGAATTTCACATTTTATCTTTTGCCATTTTTGGAAGCCCATAACGTCTGTTCTAATAGTGGTAGAAGGCTGGAAACTGGTGTGGTAGTTCATTGTAGTCTGTACTACACAATTCTGGAGGATCAACATTCCTTACTGTTTGGGTGAGAGGTGGGTCACCAAAGTCCTAAAAAATGTTGACGGCATGTGTGATTTTTCACTTTTTGGGTGGCCTTAGCACCACAATTAATGATCATATTTATTCTAAACCCGATTATTTGTTATATGTGGGAACCTTTTCTTGCCAAAATGAATTTGGGTCCACTGGCAAACCAAAACCCTCTCCGGCAGAGGTGACTCTTTTTGAACCCCATATTTGGACCTCCAAATGACCATGTGGGGACTTGATGATCCTAATGGGATTTATACCAGATAAAGATACATATTTGTTCTTTCTTTTAATGAAATAACATTTTTGAATATGAAGCTCCATAATATTTGCTGATTCTGCCTCCAGAATTGTTGATTCTGCCTCCAGAATTGTGTAGTACAGACTACAATGAACTACCACATCAGTTTCCAGCCTTCTACCACTATTAGAACAAACGTTATGGGCTTCCAAATATGGCAAAGGATGAAATGTGAAATTCCAATGTGTCAATTAGGGCCGTGGCACCCGAAATTCAAATGGACGCCACGGGCAAACCGTTTGAGATATTGACCTGAAACTTCAGATTCCCTCGTTTGGTAACATAAGGCATAGTTTCACCGCTTTTCAGCAAAATCTGAGAGGTGTCATGTACATGGGTGGCTGAGTTGGCGTGGAATGACCCATCCAGCTTGACTCAACCTTACTGACCCCAACTAGATCGGCACGTAACTTGGGCGTTGTAATTGATGACCGACTTAACTTCTCTGAGCATGTAGCTTCTATTGCAAAATCATGTCGGTTTATGCTTTACAACATTAGGAAGATCAGACCTTATCTGACACAAGATTCCACACAACTTCTTGTTCAGACCATGGTCATCTCTAAGCTGAACTATTGTAATTAACTATTAGCTGGCTTACCCGCTTGTGTAATAAGATCATTACAGCTGATTCAGAATGCTGGAGCACGCCTGGTCTTAAATCAGCCAAAGAGGACACATGTAACTCCTCTCCTTGTTACTCTCCATTGGCTCCCTATAGTAGCCAGAATTAAATTTAAATCTCTCACTTTGGCCTATAGGACACTGACTGGATCTGCTCCTAGTTATTTTAATGCAATAATCAAGCCTTACTTCCCCAACCGCCCACTACACTGCGGTCTTCTGATGAGCTTCTGTTATGTCGACCAGTCATAAAAACTAGGTCTAATTCAAAACTCTATTCCTCAGTGGTTCCATGTTAGTGGAATGAGTTGCCCAGTGCTCACCGTTCCTGTGGTAGTTTTGGGTTGTTTAAGAGGGGTCTAAAGACATTCCTGTTCAACATGTACTTAGTTGTTTAAGCGCTTCTTACGTGTTATGGTTTGTATAATATTGTTTCATTTTCATTAGGCTGTTGATTAATTTTACATTATTGTTTATTATCGTTATTCTCCTTAATGTTGTCTTACCATGTCATTGTTTTTATATTATTGATTGAATTATTGTTTTATTATTGCTTTTCCTCTCATTTTCATTGCTTATTTTATTAGGATATTGATTGAATTCATATTGTTGTTTATTATTACTATTCTCCTTATTATAGTTTGACCAACATTCTAATCTGTTCCCTGTTCAATTTTAAATATTATGTTGTTTTGTATTTGTGTGTTGCTTTGGACAAAGGCGTCTGCCAAATCCATAACCATAACCATAATGTGCAGGAAGAGAATGTCTTTAGAATGTTGAGGTTTGTTAGGCATTGTCCGGGCAACATTAGAATGTTGGTGTTTGTTGGGCTTTGTCTAGGCCAGGGGTTCCCAAACTTTTCCATGACAAGGCCCCCCAAATACCACTAGGTTCTGGCCAAGGACCCCCTTAATATGTTATTAAACCCATCGACAATACTACGGCAAATGTTAAAATACATTTAGCTAATCCTAATAATTATTTTAGCCACAAGCACTTCGCAATGGAGAATACAGTGTGTAAACATTGCATTTGGAGCTTTCTGCTATATGAGAGCTATCACTCTACTATTATTCCCAGTCATTATAATGTTCAGATATGCACCAAATTATTATAATGACATTGTATAACAACCCTCAAAGTAATAGGTATATTTAAAATATTTCAAATGTATTTATTTGTTGTTTTTATTTTTCCTTCCAATTTGCTGAGGCCCCCCTTTGAAAACCACTGGTCTAGGTAACTTTAGAATGTTGGGGTTTGTTGGGCATTGTCTTGGCAACTTCAGAATGTTGGGATTAGTTGGTGCCAGAGCCATATAAAGGTCTATCTATAAGGCTCTGGTTGGTGCTTGTCTGCAACTTATTGTTTACATTTACATTTATTGATTTAGCAGACACTTTTATCCAAAGCGACTTATTATGTCAATTATATTACAAGGACCATTGTCCCTGGAGCAACCCGAGGTTAAGTGCCTTGCCGGGTATTGAACCCACAACTTTTCAGACTACTACAAGCTAGTCCAGCTCCTTAGCCCCTACACTACCACGACATGCTAGCCCAGCTCCTTAGCCACTACGCTACCACTACATGCTAGCCCAGCTCCTTAACCACTACGCTACCACGACATGCAAGCCCAGCTCCTTAGCCACTACGCTGCCACTGCATGCTAGCCCAGCTCCTTAGCCACTACACTACCACTACATGCTAGCCCAGCTCCTTAGCCACTACACTGCCACTGCATGCTAGCCCAGTTCCTTAG
>NC_063201.1:23761443-23773943 GCF_017589495.1 Alosa alosa
AACTGTGGAAGTGGTTGCTAGGCTGTTGTTAGGGTATTTGGCATGGTTGCTTGGCTGTTGCTAGGGTCCGTGAGGTGGTTGCTAGGCTGTTGCTAGGTTAGCTGTGTTGATCACTATGCTGGTTCCTGGGTTAATCTTATTGGTTGCTAGGTTGTAACTGTGGAAGTGGTTGCTAGGCTGTTGCTTGGGTATTTGACATGGTTGCTAGGCTGTTGCTAGGGTCCTTGAGGTGACTGCTAGGCTGTTGCTAGGTTAGTTGTGGTGGTTGCTATGCTGGTTGCTAGGTTAATCTCATTTGTTGCTATATTGGTTGCTAGGTTGTAACTGTGGAAGTGGTTGCTAGGCTGTTGCTTGGGTATTTGACATGGTTGCTAGGCTGTTGCTAGGGTAGTTATGATGGTTGCTATGCTGGTTGCTAGGTTAATCACGTTGGTTGCTATGTTGGTTGTTAGGATCTGTAGAGCCAGATTGTATGCTTAAACAAAGTCCTTTAAGGCAAGTCCCTCCACTCGGCGGCCATATACCAACGTTTTATGGGCACTCATCGGGCACAGTCTTTGAGTCGAACTGCGCGTGCGCAAGGCTTCACGACGCCAATCTTGCTCCAGCGGCGAGATCACAACACATGATTGGCACGATGTCTTCACAACACACCACATGATTGGCTCAATGTATTCACATGTCGACGTTTTGCAGAGGAAGGGGTGGGATATGTGTAGACAACGGCCATATTAGCGTGACAAACTAGCCCCATGCATTTCTATGGAGGATTTTTTGAGTGCTGTGTCTCCACATTAGAAAGTCTCTGGCTTAAAGCCTTCCCGTTTTGCTATTTCTCCTGGGAAACTCCCGGAATTTGCATAACCATTAAACCTAATTATAAAATCATGGATCCATTCATTTTTTTCAGTTAGCCTGACATCCCCCGGGTTGCGAAATTAGGTATGATATTTTTTTGTCATAAAACCTGGCAACCCAAAACCCAAATAAGGTAGTAGGTGCACACTGCGTAGTCACTGAGTCTGGTAAGCAAGCGGAATTGCTTACGAGAATTCACGCTTTTAACACTGTTGAGAGAATCAGACTGTACTCTTATCTAGGCTGCATAATTATGAAAAGGCAGGTGTGTTTTTGATGTGTGTCACGTTACGGAGGGGATGTTTCTGTGTTTTACAGGGATGTTTCAGTGTTGTAAACTAAAGGGATGTTTCAGTGTTCTAAAGCAGTGTTTCCCAAAGACTGGGTCGCGACCCACGGGTGGGTCGCAGGAGATTTTCTTTGGGTCGCCAGCACAATTTATGTTGTCTAATAAATTAAATATTGGTGGTTGCATGCAGGTTGCATGTTAGATCTGAAGTGAAATGGGTCGCGATGGTCTGTCATTTTTAAAAAGTGGGTCCCCAGAAAAAAAGTTTGGGAAACACTGTTCTAAAGGGATGTTTTAGTCAAAGATTCTATAGTTAACTAAGATGAATCATAAGACGATTCACCAATGGAACGAAATGGCTCTAGTTCCGGACTCCTAAATAGGCGTGTCAAAACATAAACTTTTCTCTGAATAAGCAATAAGAACATATAAATATAATTTTGTATACTATTTTACAGTCATTGTTTGTGTGTGATGACAATGAAACACTCTTTCGGACACGGAATGAATAATTTAATTTTGCCTGTTAACCGAGCTAGCTAGCTAACATTAGCACAGTAAGCGGAAAGTGAATGGGAACGGCTAATTATGTTCGCTAGCTAGCTAGCAGCTAAGGACTTTGGTTAAACTTATATATTGTTGCAAGCTAACCTAAAATAACATACGTTCAGCAACTTTGTGGTAGTCTACTAGTTCTTGCAAAAAATTGTTTATCAACCGTCTCTGAGTCTAGAGCATAGGTTCTCAAAGTGCGGCCCAGGGGCCAATGGCGGCCCGCGGAAACATTTCTGACGGCCCGCGATAACAACTGATAACATCTGTAAAACTGTACAACTGTAGCCTACTGTGTGCTTTGAAAAGAATGAATCTTCGTTTAGTGGTGTTTAGTGGCTGTCAGGTTTCCCTGTGGTGCTTTGGTAGCTGGAATTAGCCCTGAATAAGGCCTATGCTGATAAGAAGCAAGGCACACTGAGACTGTTTCTAAATAAGTTTGTACTTGAAATGGACTGCAACCAGAACTGTTATATCCCAAATTTGTCTGTTGAGGGCAGTATGAATTAAAATGTGTTTAATGCAATAAATATAAACTGTAGAGAAGCAACCTGGTCATTAAAATGATTACAAATGGGATTTTTTTTCCCCCCGCCCCTTTGGTGGCCCTCAGTTCAATGTTGGGTTCCTGAATTGGCCCTCACCAATCAAAACTTTGAGAACCCCTGGTCTAGAGCCTCTGACAACAGGTGGCTGTGCACCAGAGCTTTGAGGAGACAGTGACAGATCACAAACAAAGCTATTTTTGTCTTTATTTGTTTCGTTGGAAAATACAATTTCAATGTCGGAATGTTAGGGAGACATGTGGCTTGTAGAAAATAGGTTCATAACTTACATCGCTGAATGTAGGGCTAAGGGATTGGTCATATTCCAGGAAAATGTTAATTTCTCCCGTAGGAATACATAGACACTGGACCTCCCGCTAGACACCTAAATGGGCGTGACCGCTTCGAACCCCCATGTCACAGCGTGCCAGAATTTACCCTCTTATGAATCATCTCGCTTTATTAACCGTCTATGTTTCAGTGTTCCAAACTAAAGGGATGTTTCAATGTTCCAAAGGGATGTTTCAGTGTTCTAAACTCGCCTTTAGAGAATCTGAACAGCCCTCATGGTTCTGTACCTCTGGATCAGAGTCCGATCAGAGCCTCATGGGCCTCGGGTCTCCGTGCACGTATTTGATTGGCTGATATCAGTGTATGTTAATATTTGATTGGCCGATATCAGTTAGTATTTATGCCATGTGAAGAAAGGCGTGTATCTGTTTGATGCATTGTGTATTTGTGTTGTGATGTAAACCCTGATCACACACACACACACACATTCTCTAACACCTCCCTGCTTTGTGATCTCTCCACTTAGCTCATCAGCACCCTCTCCTGGTCACTGTCCTCTCAGAACTTGCTACTTCTGTGTGTGTGTGTGTGTGTGTGTGTGTGTGTGTGTGTGTGTGTGTCTCATTGCTGCCCGCTACTATGTTCTGCTCTCATGTGTTCTGTATCTAAAGTTCCATAACTCCTGTGTTCTGTATTTCTTATGTGTTCTGTATTTTCTCATATTTCTCATATGTTCTGTGTTCTCGTGGTTCCTCAGGGGGGGTCAGTCTCTGAAGGTCCGAGAGCATAAGGTTCTAGGCCCATACGTGGACGGACTCTCTCAGCTGGCTGTCACAAGCTTTGAGGTAAGCACTACACACACACACACACACACACACACACACACACACACACACACACACACACACACACACACACACACACACTTTTCTATCTCTGTCTTTCTCTCTCACACACACACGCATGCACGCGCACACACACACACACACTCTCCCTTTTCTATCTGTCTGTCTTTCTCTCTCTCTCTCTCACACACACACACACACACACACACTCAGAGATTGTTGTAGTCACCATAGCTGCGTGCCTGGAGACTAATGTTCATGGTCATTAAAATGTAGTGTTCCAAACTAAAGGGATGTTTCAATGTTCCAAAGGGATGTTTCAGTGTTCCAAACTAAAGGGATGTTTCAATGTTCCAAAGGGATGTTTCAGTGTTCCAAACTAAAGGGATGTTTCAATGTTCCAAAGGGATGTTTCAGTGTTCCAAACTAAAGGGATGTTTCAATGTTCCAAAGGGATGTTTCAGTGTTCCAAACTAAAGGGATGTTTCAATGTTCCAAAGGGATGTTTCAGTGTTCCAAACTAAAGGGATGTTTCAATGTTCCAAAGGGATGTTTCAGTGTTCCAAACTAAAGGGATGTTTCAATGTTCCAAAGGGATGTTTCAGTGTTCCAAACTAAAGGGATGTTTCAATGTTCCAAAGGGATGTTTCAGTGTTCCAAACTAAAGGGATGTTTCAATGTTCCAAAGGGATGTTTCAGTGTTCCAAACTAAAGGGATGTTTCAATGTTCCAAAGGGATGTTTCAGTGTTCCAAACTAAAGGGATGTTTCAATGTTCCAAAGGGATGTTTCAGTGTTCCAAACTAAAGGGATGTTTCAATGTTCCAAAGGGATGTTTCAGTGTTCCAAACTAAAGGGATGTTTCAATGTTCCAAAGGGATGTTTCAGTGTTCCAAACTAAAGGGATGTTTCAATGTTCCAAAGGGATGTTTCAGTGTTCCAAACTAAAGGGATGTTTCAATGTTCCAAAGGGATGTTTCAGTGTTCCAAACTAAAGGGATGTTTCAATGTTCCAAAGGGATGTTTCAGTGTTCCAAACTAAAGGGATGTTTCAATGTTCCAAAGGGATGTTTCAGTGTTCCAAACTAAAGGGATGTTTCAATGTTCCAAAGGGATGTTTCAGTGTTCCAAACTAAAGGGATGTTTCAATGTTCCAAAGGGATGTTTCAGTGTTCCAAACTAAAGGGATGTTTCAATGTTCCAAAGGGATGTTTCAGTGTTCCAAACTAAAGGGATGTTTCAATGTTCCAAAGGGATGTTTCAGTGTTCCAAACTTCATGCTGTCTTCAGCATCATCATTACACAGACACTCTGTGACCTACAGTCAGGGGTAACACACACACACACACACACACACACACACATCCTGTCTTCAGCATTATCATTACACAGACACTCTGTGACCTACAGTTAGGGGTAACACACACACACACACTATAACCTAAGATCAGATGTGTGTGTGCCTGTGTGTTCATATGTGTGTGTGTGGGTGTGTGTGTGTGTGTATGTGTGTGTAGAACTCAGGTGAGAAGGTGAGTAAGATGAGTCTGGTGGATCTGGCGGGGTCAGAGCGAGTCTCAAAGACTGGAGCTGCTGGAGAGAGACTGAAGGAGGGAAGCAACATCAACAAGTGAGACACACACACACACACACACACACACACACAATCTCCATGTGTTGGATGGGGGAGAGTATGATCGATTTATCCCTGTGTGTGTGTGTGTGTGTGTGTGTGTGTGTGTCCACAGGTCTTTGACCACACTGGGCTGTGTGATCTCTGCTCTGGCAGACCAGTCGTCTGGAAAAGGGAAGAATAAATTTGTGCCTTACAGAGACTCTGTCCTCACCTGGCTACTGAAGGTAATGGCACTGTGTGTGTGTGTCTCTCTGTTTGGGCGTGGCCGTATGTATGTGTGTGTGCGTGTGTGTGCAAGTGTGTTTGAGCTGGTGTGACTGGGACATCTGCTGTGTGTCTGTGGCCACTGTGTGTGTGTGTGTGTGTGTGTGTGTGTCCTGTGTGGTCACTGTGTGTGTGTGCAAGTGTTTGTGTTTGGGCTGGTGTGACTGGGACATCTGTGTGTGTGGCCACTGTGTGTGTGTGTGTGTGTGTCCGTGTGTGGTCACTGTGTGTGTGTGCAATTGTTTGTGTTTGGGCTGGTGTGACTGGGACATCTGCTGTGTGTGTGTGTGGCCAGGACAGTCTCGGTGGGAACAGTAAGACGGCGATGATCGCCAATGGTGAGTCCCAGCCGAGCAACTATGAGGAGACGCCACATGTCCACACCACGCGCCTCTGACCCGCCAAAACGATCACAAAACCACCGCTGTTAACGAGGACCCCAACGCACGCATCATCAGGGAGCTACGGGAGGAGGTGGAGAAGCTACGAGACCAGCTCAACCAAGCTGAGGTAGGTGTGTGTGTGTGTGTGTGTGTGTGTGGCGCGTGTCAGTGATGCACGGGTACATGTATGAACGACCTGCCCCGCCCAAATGTTTTCAACTAACCCGACCGCAACTCAGACCGCAAAAAATAATTATTGAAATACTGTACCCGACCCGCTTTCCGACCCGCTTATTGTAAAAAGTATTCTATGCTCTTGATTAACGCAATCGTAGCGTTATTGAGCTACGCAAAACTGGTATTCCAGAGTCCAGTGTTTTCCACAGAATTGGGTTCAATTTGTGGTGGCAGCTGACTTGGACAACGGGGATGTTTGAAATCCTGATGTAAATGGAAAAATTTTTTTTCAAGACTCAAAAGTGCTTGTCCCAAGGAGAAGTATGAACCGTTATTTGAACTAACTAGGCTACGTTATGAATTGCATCCACACATCAGCAGCCTTTAAACTGTAGGGTTGCCAGGCAAGTGACAGGCACTCAATTAGACCTATACACTACTGAACTTTATTGAATGCTACCTCTGACTAAGAATGCATTACTTTGCACTTGTATAGTCTTTTACTTTGGAATTTTAAGAGCAATAAACATATATTTGCAATGTTAAGGAATTCATGTTTTTTCATTCAGATATGTAAATTAACATGTATAAATTAAGTATTAGTCAATAATGGGGAGAGATAATCGAATCGAAATCAATCGACTGAAAAATGAATCGTTAGATTAATCGATGCATCGAAAAAATAATCGCTAGATTAATCGCTTAAAAAATAATCGTTTATCCCAGCCCTAGCGTTAGCGCACAACCATAGCTTTAGGTGAACGGAGATACAGATCATCCCCTACCAATTAATTTCCACTCCAATAGGCTATTGCTACGATACAGGCTACCTCTGTTAGGCTACAATAAATTGCCTAACAGACAACTGCCTAATTTTGAGGGATCACTGAGCTATTAATGCATATGCCTAACTATACAGTAATATAGTCAATGTAGGCCTAAAAGACACAGAATAACGAACTGTAAGATCAAATCAAAAATGTTTGAAAGCAAAGGGAATAAATTAATTTGTGTTGCGTACAGCCTAATTAATGTCAATTTAAAGACTAGGATTAGGCTCTGCAGTTTCTATGCTGTTTCCATGGATAGCTGAATCCACGTCATTTGTTGTTTAAAATATTGTTGCTTCTAGCCCATGATATCTCCAGTGTTGAGTTGCGCAAGGACGCACACACATTGCATGAGCGCTTATACCAATTGTAGGCTATGCCTCTATAGTTGATGACCCTAAATTAAGAAGTATTCCTAGTTAGGGAAACTCTTCGTTTATTTTTCTTCAGTCCGCTGTTCTATAATACCATTCGATCTTGCAAATGATCAGACGGCATAGCTTAACTTCCTGGCAACGCGGACCAGTAATCCTCTTTACTTGTGGAGGAGGCCCGTAGTTTGAGGAAAGCTGCAGATCATAGACAGAGAAAACATATACTCTGAGAACAGAACGCAGTTGCGTGTCATGTGTAGCCAAGGGCCTTTCTACACAGAAACAACAAGTGGCCCGCTCTCAACGTCTCTCCCTGCATTTCTACATTTTCGTGACAAAAGTGGGGAGGATAGAATCGTGTTTTAACAAAAGTGGGGATGTTATAACTCCCATAACCCTGCTTGCAATGCCTCTGGCCAATGATGTCTTTGTCTTCTAAAAACAATTATGTACTATATAAATTACAAAAGTTTAATCGGCATCTTTATTTTAACTGACCCGACCAAACACGACCCAAATATAATAAAAAAATAATAATAATTGACCCGTAACCGCGGGTGACCGCTGTTAACCGTAGTCACCTGCTCGATTTGAATCAACCCATGCAACACTGGTGCGTGTGCTTATTTTTTTCATACTGTATGTGTATGTGCTTGTTTTGTGTATTTGTATTTGTATTTGTATATGTATTTATGTGTGTGTGTGTGTGTGTGTGTAGTCTCTGAAAGCCCCTGATCTGAAGGAGAGGCTAGAAGAGTCGGAGAAGCTGATTCAGGAGATGACCGTTAGCTGGGAGGAGAAACTGAGGAAAACAGAAGAGATCGCACAGGTACGCACACACACACACACACACACACGCATGCACACACACACGCTAGAGATGTAACGGTATGAAAACGCTTCTCGCACACACACACACACACACACTAGAGATGTAACGGTATGAAAAACGCATTGGCAAATAATAATAATACACACTCAGAAATATAACGGTATGAAAACGCCAATGCGACACGCATCAATAATCAGAGATGTAACGGTATTGAAAACGACACGCACACACACACACAGAGATGTACCAGAGAAAAACGGTATGAAAACGCAATACAATAATAATAACGCACAATAATAATACACACACACTAGTGAAGTAACGGTATAAAAATGTTAACATGATGATTATAGTGACCAAAATGATCACGTTATCAGTATTATCGCAATATTTTTCAAATGTGCTGAAACATGTTGTTAAGCCTAACCACCACCACCAACACACGCACACCACCACCACCAACACACACGCACGCCCGAACGTGATCGTGCAGAGCTGAAAGCTAATATTTTGTCACTAGTAACCCACATTTGTCCACAGTTGCATTTTCAGCTCTGAACCAAACCGTTCAGGAATTATCTCAACAAACGCTGAATGTCCGCAATATTTAATTCGTCTTATGATGAATGAAACAGGCATGGGAGACAAGAAAAACATACAGTTAAAAACTAGCCTGTCAACCTTAAACAATTTTAATATTTTACAACAAATCGTAAATGAATGGCCATCACAAGTTGTCACACACACACACACACACTCACACACTCACTCACCCACTCACACTCACACTCATACACACAAACACACACACACTCGCACACACTCACACACACACACACACACACACACACACACACACACACACACACACACTCACACTCATACACACACTCGCACTCGCACACACACACTCACAAACACACACTTCACAGACACAAACACACTCACACACTCATACACACACACACATCATATGTTTGTTTGTTCTGGTTTCTGTTTGTATATGTATGTGTGTGTGTGTGTGTTTCCTCAGGAACGACAGAAGCAGCTGGAGAGTTTGGGAATCTCTCTGGAATCTTCTGGAATCAAGGTCGGGGAGGACAAGTGCTTCCTGGTCAACCTCAACGCTGACCCCGCCCTCAACGAGCTGCTCGTCTACTACCTGAAGGTAACCCTGGCAACCAGCATCACTGCACCAGTTAACCAATCGGGTCTCTGAAGTTACACACTCACATTAGTGTCTGTTATGTATAAAAGGCAGGCAAGTATGCAAGGCAGTGTGTGTGTGTGTGTGTGTGTGTGTGTTTCTGTGTGTGTTCTCAGGAGCATACTCTTGTAGGTGCAGACACATCTCAGGATATTCAGTTGTTTGGAATCGGAATCCAGCCACAACACTGCTGCCTAGATGTCACGCAGGATGGATCGGTCACTCTTAGTCCTACTGACAATGCCAGGTACACACACACACACACACACACACACACATGCTCTCACACACACACACACAGACACACATGCCCACACACACACACACACACATACATACACACTCCACCTGATGCCGCTGCCCTCTGCCCCATGCAGGACGTGTGTGAACGGAACACTGATACACACTCCCGTCCAGCTCTGGCACGGAGACCGCATCCTGTGGGGCAACAACCACTTCTTCAGGTGAGCACACACACACACACACCAGAGCTAGTGAGCGAGGAGCGGAGCGGATGGAATTTTGGCCGGAGCGGCCGCTCTGTTCCGCTCCCAATTTCGCTCCGATACCGCTCTCACCACGAGTCTGAGGCATGCCCAAATCCACCCAGAATTCATGTCTTCCTAATAAAACCAAGACCGTCGTTAAATTTCAAAAATTGGCCATTGTAAGCTCGTTGATGGGGATGGAGTTCGCTAAATATTTTAGAAAGGAAACTGATAACTCATACTGTAGGCTACTATTCTTATAAAACAACTAGATACTAACAATGTAGAGCAAGAACAACCATGTGGTGACACTGTTCCAGTGAGTAAAGATTCATTTTGGAATCTAAGAACACACATTTCGGGGAAACATGATTGTGTGCTACAGGAACACATGCAGAGCGAAGAAAAACTTTGTTCATTGTTGCACTTGTCTGTCTTTTAAAATAAATGTTCTATGAGTGAAATATATTGCCGTTGCTCTTAGTTCTTTGGGATTGAAGTTTTCTGTTTAAGGCGATAATTCGGCTTGTAGATTATTTCTCCCTCTTTTAAATTGGAGCGAGCGTGGAACGATTTCATTGGACACACACTACACACACTATACACACATACACACACACACACACACACTGCTGTCCAGCTGTAGTGTGTAGAGGTCATTTTGTTGACGTTTCCCCTGTGGGTGACCTCTGACAGGATCAACCTTCCGAAGCGCACTCGGCGCGAGCGCCTGAAGGAGGCAGAGCGGGAGAGCTTTGTGGACGTTGACGTGGAAACGGCCAGTGAGGCGTCGTCCGAGCAGGACTACAGCTACGAGTTCGCCCAGATGGAGGTCATGATGAAGACTCTGGCCAGCAACGGTGATGCACACACTCCCGCGCACGCACACTTTCACACACATGCACTCACACACACACTCAAATACACACACGTACTCATGCTCAAACACACACACATACACTCACGCACGCACACATGTTTATGTGTGATATTTTGTAGGTGTGTGTGTGTGTGTTTGTGTGTTTGTGTGTTTGTGTAGGCCTGTCACAATAGTTATGTTATTGACTCATACTATTATATAAAATTGACAATAACTTTAACAGACCTAATATAACCCAACCTGTTTACATTTGCTTTATTGGTCTCCATCATATTTGTCCTGAACGCAATATAGCAACTAAATACAAATATATCAACAACTTTTTGCTGTACTCTAATGTGTGTGTGTCTGTGTGTCTGTATGTGTGTGAGTGTGTTTGTGTGGGTAGACCCCACACACTCCGTGGTGCAGGCCTTGGAGAAGCAGTACTCTAATGTGTGTGTGTGTGTGTGTGTGTGTGTAGACCCCAAACACTCCGTGGTGCAGGCCCTGGAGAAGCAGTACTCTAATGTGTGTGTGTGTGTGTGTGTGTGTAGACCCCACACACTCCGTGGTGCAGGCCTTGGAGAAACAGTACTCTAATGTGTGTGTGTGTGTGTGTAGACACCACACACTCCGTGGTGCAGGCTTTGGAGAAGCAGTACTCTAATGTGTGTGTGTGTGTGTGTGTAGACCCCACACACTCCGTGGTGCAGGCTCTGGAGAAGCAGTACCTGCAGGAGAAGCGGACGGCTCTAGAGGAACAGAGACTCATGTATGAGAGGGAGCTGCAGTCGCTACGGCAACAGCTGTCGCCCGAACGACCCGCCCATCACCAACGCTGCAGCCTCACCACACCCACCCCCACACACCACAGCAAAGTACGCTTGTGGACAGAGGAGAGGTGAGACACACACACACACACACACACACACACACCAAGGAAAAGTACACTTGTGGACAGAATAAAGGTTAGACACACACACACACACCACAGCAAAGTACTCTTGTGGACAGAGGAGAGGTGAGACACACACACACACACACACACACACACACACACACACACACACACACACACACACACACACCACAGCAAAGTATGCTTGTGGACAGAAGAGAGGTGTGAGACACACACACACCACAGCAAAGTACGCTTGTGGACAGAGGAGAGGTGAGACACACACGCACACACACACACACACACACCAAGGCAAAGTACGCTTGTGGACAGAATAAAGGTTAGACACACACACACACACACACCACGGCAAAGTATGCTTGTGGACAGAGGAGAGGTGAGACACACACACACAGACACACACACACACCACGGCAAAGTATGCCTTTAGACAGAGGAGAGGTGAGACACACAGACACACCAGGGCCTAAATTTCACTGCGGGGATTGCGCATAATTTGTTCATGTCCCGCAACTCTAGCCATCATAACATGCACTTTACAGCCTGTCTGATGACGTTAATCTAATCATGAAGTGTCGTGAATGCGGGGCTATTTACCAGGTGGATCAACTACCCAGTTGAATTGAACATAACCTCACTCAGACACACACACACACACAGAACCACTTTGCGCCTACGCAAATAGGCCACGCAATCATGGCAAACTTTTACATCTGGAAAGAGCTCCTTGCTAACTATCAAGTCAAGTCTTGAGTCAAAGTCGAGTTGCAAGTAATCAAAATCGTGACTTGAGTCTGACTCGAGTCAAAGTCATGTGACTGCAGTCCACGCCTCTGCGAGATATAATAGACTGGTAGAACATCTGCAGTATCTGGTAGATATAATAGACTGGTAGAAAATATGCAGCATCTGGTACTGGTAGAACATCTGGTAGATATTATAGACTGGTAGAACATCTGCAGTATCTTGTCACAGACGTTGAATGATCTTAGTCAGGAAGTGAAGCCAGCTTGGTCATTTCTTGCAAAGAGCTTCAGTGTTCATAGAGCACTCCAGTCTGTATTTACAAGAGAGTACTACCTCCACATCTACCTCATTGATGGAGACAACAAGATTGAAGTAGGCTGGAAACACACACATGCAGTCATA
>NC_063201.1:23776443-23783943 GCF_017589495.1 Alosa alosa
TTAGCTCAGGGTAACGATTACTGACAACACAAGAAGCCTGGCGGTATATTTCCTATCTCAAAACAACTCAATCCAACTGGATGTCATCCAATTCGCTAGGTGGCACTGTTTTAACTGTTTTTTGTTAGTCCCCAACACTGACAGTATGCTTATGTGTGTGTGTGGTAATGAAGATAGTTACTTTAGTCATTCTGAAGGAAATTTCAGATGTATGATTGATGATTGATTCAATTTGGATGAACGTGTGGGTGTGGGTGGGTGTGTGTGTGTGTGTGTGTGTGTGTGTGTGTGTGTGTGTGTGCAGGACTACGTGGTGCACGTGACAGAGGAGTTTGTGGAGTTCATCTCTGAGGGTGCTCTCGCTATAGAGGTCTGGGGTCACCGCTGTGCAGGAAACGGCTCCTCCTGCTGGCAGCCCAGTGCATTGCAGGCCAAAACACGCACGCTGCAAGACAGGTACCACGCTGCCGTGGCATACACACACACACACACACACACACACACACACTCCAGGTCAAGCTAAACTTGCACATCCAAAACCAGTGCACACAAACACATATCTTCAGTTTCATATGAATTGCAACTCATTATTGTGTTTTCATGCTCCTTTCGCTGTGTTTCTGGTGATGGTTGTGTGTGTGTGTGTGTGTGCGTGTGTGTGTGTTTGTGGTGCCAATGGTGGTGGTGTGTGTGTGTTGTGTGTGTGTGTGTGTTAGGTGGAGTGAGGTGTCAAGGCAGCTGGAGCTGTGGGTCTCTATACAGGAGCTGAATGAGCAGGGGGAGTATTGCTCAGTGGAGCTCCACACCGCTAAAGACGTCACCACAGGAGGAGTCTTCCAGCTCCGACAGGTCCGCTGTGTGTGTGTGTGTGTGTGTGTGTGCTTCTGTGTGTGTGTGTGTGCGTGTGTGTGAAGGAGTGTATAGTTATATTTCTTGCGTAGCTGCATGGTAGTGTCTTGCCCCACTACTCTGTTTATGTATTCGGGCTGGCAAGCAAGTAACATTAATCACAGAAATTATTTAATTCTAAATGCAACCAATTATTTAATTCAAAATGTTCAAAAAAAATTAAAAAATGTTATAATCACTGTTAATCACAGAAATTATTTAATTTTATGATTAAAAGATTTTAAGTGCAACCAGGTTATTTTACACATCAGCAAACTTATACAGCACTCCAGCTGATACATTTTTTGGGGAATTTTGACAAAACCATCGTTGAAATAGACTACTTGGGGCGTTTTGACAAAACCCCGGTTGAAATAGGCTACTTAGGACGTTTTCACACTAAAAGCCTTAAGTGTGTTTTAATCAAACTGAAGTGCTCAGCAAAACCAAGATTGAAATAGGCTACTTAAATTTGCCTTCAATTTCATGTCAGCTTAAAGATAAGAATCAGATCTTTTCAAAGAAGTCTGACATTTATACCATAATTGACACATTACAGAATATGATGTTGCCTGAATAGTGCATCGACATGACACATTATGTGATTTTACAATATGTTCTTTTCAAATGAATTGACAGACAATTACATTGCGCCTATATGCAAAATATGATTTGGGGGAATAGCCTAATATAATATGAAGTGTCAGCAGGCTGCACATGCAATCTGGAGAGCAAACAGGAAATTTAGACTCCAGCAAGTGAAGTAACATCAAACACTGTCTACCATCAAACATCACTCACCCAGCACCGACACAACTGGACAATCCTCACTCACCTAGCACCGACATAACTGAACGAGAATTATGGGAGCATCAGGATTATTTTTGTTTTGTACCCTATAACGTTACTCCAGCTTGTCATGGTGACTCAGACGAATGTGTCTTGAATCAAAAACAGAGATGCTGACCATATTGACCATATCGTTGCTGAACATGTCAGTGTGGACGCTTTTGTTGTTATAGTGATCTTTATCGTTATAGCTATTGTTCTAGATATCGTTATAGCTATTGTTATAGATATCGTTATAGTTATAGATATCATTATAGTTATTGTTATAGTTTTCAATATAGCTATCGTAATAGTTATCACTATAGTTTTTGATAAAGCTATCGTTATCGTTATCGTTATAGTTATCGTTATAGCTATGGTTATCGTTATAACTATCGATCCTGGTGTGAACGACCCTTTAAAGATATAAGACTGTAGCAGGGCAACTGTGGTTCAGAAGGAAGTTCCCTGAATTGACTGACACAGCGTAGCTTCACTACCTAATCTAATCAATAGTACAAGTGTGTGTGTGTGTTTGTGTGTGTGTGTGTGTGTGTGTGTGTGTGTGTGTGTGTCCAGGAGGTTGCGCATGCATTCTGCTGCATCCTTAATATTTGTGTCCCTGTACCATTTTCTTCATGTGGACATAAATAAATGGTTAAAATGTGTGTGTGTGTGTGTGTGTGTGTGTGTGTGTGTGTGTGTGTGTGCAGGGTCACTCTCGCAGGCTGCTGGTGTGTGTGCGTCCAGTCCAGTTCTCCGGAACGCTGCCTCTGCTGGCCGAGGCTGTGCTCTCGGTGTCCATCGGATGTGTGTCTGCACGCTCCACCAAACTACAGCGCCCACTCGACAGCTACCAGGTCAGCACACACACAAACAAACACACACATGCACATACACACACACACAAACAAACGCACGCACGCACAAACACACACACACACACATGCACACGCGCGCACACACCTCCAGTGTGCCATCATGTTCCACCAAACTACAGTGCCCACTCGACAGTTACCAGGTTATTACACACACACACACACACACACACAAACACACACACGCACACATAAACAGATGTGCACACACATAAACACACGTACACACACACATATGCACACACACACACACACAAACACACACAAACACCTGCAGTGTGCCAGTCTGCAATTATTACACACACACACACACACACACACACACACAGACAAACTTTTGCCTGATCCCTGAGGTCAGTGTTTGTTTAGGGTGGGGGACGGTATTCCACACAGGTGTGTGTGTGTGTGTGTGTGTGTGTGTGTGTGTGTGTGTGTGTGTGTGTGTGTGTGTGTGTGCGCGCGCGTGCGCAGGGGTCAAAATTAACTTTTTGGCTTATTTGACAAAATGGCTAGTAGATGAAAAAAAGGACCAGCCAGACAAAACTAAACAAAGTAGCCTATCATTAGCCTATTATACAGCCTTTCAGAACGCTGTAGAAGATTGCAAGTTCCACTGCAAAGTCCAAATGTTTAAATGAACGGGCCTTCCCAATGTTTAGAGGTTCAGTCATTATTAATTTTGTAGCCTATAATCAGACAGTGTTGAAGCGGAGCAAACAAATTACATTGCTCTATCCCGGTCAGTAATCGAGGATCTTTGCTATAATGACTGCAAACATATGACCGTGGCAACAGGTTTTGAGCTATGAATCACGTCTTTCATATCATTCTGTGAGTTTGTTTGTCATCATTGAAAGTGAAAGTAAGCAACTAATAGCTATTAGGCAGGTCAATATAGGGTTCAACATCAAAAAAATTGGATTCTTTTTTTATGGATTCTGGTACTGTTGGACATGCTAAACATACAAAAAATCTGACCTTTGGAAAGGGGTAATTTTCAAGATGGCTGCCAAGAGGTTAGAATGGCTATGGGCTCTATCTTGGCGATCTAAAACGCATGGGCACTGGCGAATAGCTTAAATACATTTAGGGGTTTGTCCAGTTCACATTCGGGGTGGTTTTGTTATCAAACGTCGGGCGCTTGGCGCAAAAAGGCGGTTCTTATGTTTCTTAATCAGTCATGGGTGTGTTTTGGGCGTAACATCCTTTAAACCAATGAAAGGATCCAATGAAAATTACATCTGTAATTCCCTTTAATAGCAAGCAGCACAACATCAAATAGCGCATCAGTATTTTCATAGGAACGCATTTAAATGAATCTGCTTGCACGTGAGACTGTATGGAACAGGTTTTCCACTAAACCATGCTTTACTAAAACCTAGCAGGGTATAGCCTACACGCATCTGCACTCGTCTATTATTTGAACTCATTGGCAAAGTGAAACTAACTTTACAGTGGTGTCATAGTCAATGACAAAACAGTTTTACACAGTTAATTACTTTCACTATTGACTGACAATGGGTTACCATCGAAAACACAGCCTGGAAAAAGCAACACTTACCCCAATAATGTTTGAAAAACTGAATAAAAAACCTCAGGACATTTATCCTGCAGAGGAGTTGCTGCTTACATCTCGTGACAGTGCGTCTTCAGCTGTGCTTCATATGCGCCTTTCGCTATAGACCAGGTCTTTCTTGGTCAGTTGTGTAAAGCTTTTTAGATGGTGATAGCGATTTGTAGATAATGCGCCAGACCACACCTTCGGTTTTTAATTGCCACACCCCTGGGTGCGTTGTTTAATAAAAGAGTGCATGGTGAAAAATTTGAGTGTAAGATAGGAGTACGCTTTGCGTCGTGATAAGTATACGCTTTGCGTCGTGATAAGTATACACTTTGCGCTGCGTTTCTGCAATAAGCAGCCGTTTTCCACACGCCAAAGTGGCGCAGTTGCCATAATTCAGCCGCCCATACAAACAGTGTACTCGCCATGGGCGCTTGGCCGGTGCTAATTTCGAGCCCTGTGTGTGCGTTTGTGTGCACGTCCGTGCGTGCGTGCGTGTGTGTGATTGCCTGATCCCAGGGGTCAGTGTTTGTTGTAGGGTGGAGGAGTTAAGGTTTAAAGGGAAGGTTTAAAGGGTCTGACTGTGTGTGTGTATTTGTGTGTGTGTGTGTGCATGTGTATATATTTGTGTGTGTATGTGTGAACGTGGGTGTGTTCTCTCCTGGCTGCAGGAGGAAGATGGAGAGGTGGATAGCTATCAGGTACCACCCCCCCCTCACGTGGTGCTGGCATGAGCTTACAGATAGGGGGCGCTCTAGAGCCCAGCACAGTGTGTGAAGCACAACACTCAACCCCCTCCACACTCACACACACATACCGCTGCATGTTGTCATGCTTCACCTGACCCAAAACCGCCACCCCCCCCCCTTTCTCATCACAACCTACAGGCACTGTGGACGAGGAGTTTCATCAGCTAGTTGACTATTAAACTGTTATACTCACAGACCTGTTCCACAATGACAGAGACCTGTTCCATATAAGTTTATGTAAAGTGGTGCAATAAGAACACATCTGCTATGGTATCCATCTGAATTGTTCATTAAACACCTGCTGCTAACAGCTAGCATTAGCAATGTACGACTAGCCAACTGTTAGCACTAGCAATGTACGACTAGCCAACCACAGCCCCTCTTATCCTAATGGGCCAAAATTGTCTGTGGGGAAAAAAACAGCTTTTCAGGCTGTGTGCAGCTCCAGGCTGATTGGTCTGCAGGTCGACCGTTAGCTAGTTAACGTGCTAGTGATTGGTCTGCAGGTTAGCTAGTTAGCGTGTTAGTGATTGTTCTGTAGGTCCACCCAAGGGGGCAAGCGAGCATCTGGAAAGCCTACCCCCTATGGCAGATTCCATATGCTAACAAGCCATCACCCACTGCTAGCATTCCATTGAATCCCATTCATTTTTTGCGTCACCTTGACAGCAAATAACTTTACATCTGAAGCGTTTAAAGACTCTATTTGTCCATTGTTTATTTCTAAAGAAACATAACAATGTATGAAAGGCTCCATTACCGTATATCCACGCTATGGCCCCGTAGCAGCTGTTTTTTGTAAAAATGGCTAAAGATGATTACATAACCATGTGATTTTCTGTTGTACAGTAAAGACTGGTAGAGACAGGTTGCCAACGAAGTCTATGGGATCTGTTTGTCTGTCGGTAGCTGGTTGTGTGCTAGTAATTTCTCTGCAGGTTAGCTAGTTAGCGTGCTAGTGATTGGTCTGCAGGTCCACTGTTAGCTAGTTAGCATGCTAGTGATTGGTTTGCAGGTCAGCTAGTTAGTGTGCTAGTGATTTGGTCTGCATGTCTGTCGTTAGCTAGTTAGCATGCTAGTGATTGGTCTGCGACTCCACCATTAGCTAGTTAGCGGGCAAGTGTTTGACACACTCCATAGTGCTTCCTTGAAATGGACACAGTCATCAGTGAATCAGTCCTTCTGGGCCTGGTGTGTATAAATACATACACATACTGTCTCACACACACACACAATACCAACTCCTACCCCTTACAACCACACTAACCCTGACTAGCTTACACATGTCTGCATGAGGCATGAGCCAATCGCATGAGGCATCACAGGTCACATGACGCATTAATGGCAGCTGAGGGAAAGGGCTTGTGTGTGACCTCAGAGGGAGGGAGGTGATTGTGTGTTGAGTGTGTGAAAGTTTGCATTTGTTTATGCATGTGTGTGTTTGAGTGTGTTTGCGTTTGTGTTCCACCAAACTTCAGTACATATGTGTATGCGTGTGTGTGTGTATGCGCACGTGAGTGACCATGTATGTACAGTATGTGCATGATTGCAGAAGTGTGTGAATATGTGTGTATTGCATGCTTGCTTGTGTGTGTGTGTGTGTGTGTGTCTGTTAACTCCAAGATCATCATCAGAAGAAACACAAGCATTCTGGAGTTCCATGAAGTAGTCAGTGTGTGTGAGTGTGCGGGTGTGTGTGTGTGTGTGTGTGTGTGTGTGTGAGCTATGTCCAAAAGAGAAAAAGAGGCGTGGCTAATTGGGCTTTTATAAAATAAACAAGGCTGTTAACTAACTATATTTGTGAACAAGCCGACTGTAACAGACACACAGACCAGTGAACAAGCCGCCTGTGGGCTGTTTTGCTATTTGATTATGCGTGTGTAATTCATCGTGCCCATAGAATATAGTGTGTGTGTGTGTTAGAGGGAGTTCAGGTGTGTGATTGTCTGACTGTGTGTGTGTGTGTGTGCGTGTGTGTAAGCAGTGTTAGTTCAGTGCATGTGTACATGCTTATGCATCTGTGTGTGTGTGTGTGTGTGTGCTTGCGTGTGTGTGTGTGTGTGTGTGTGCAGGAGGATGATCTGAACTGTGTGAGGCAGCGCTGGTCTGAGGCACTGGTCAAGAGGAGAGAGTATCTGGACGAACAGATCAAGAAGATCATCAACAAACCTGGTGAATTACACACTCCTCTCATCTCACACACACTTCTCTAATCTCAAACGCACACAAACCTCATCTTACACACTCACACACACACTCCTCTCATCTCACACGCACACTTCTCTAATCTCAAACACACACAAACCTTCTCTCACACACACACACACACATTCCTCTCATCTTACACACTCTCTATCCCTCTCTCTCTCTATTCCTCTCTCTCTCTCTCTCTCTCTCTCTCTCTCTCTCCCCTCTCTCCAGAGAAGTCGGAGGAGGATATGGAGCGGGAGGCGCGGCTTGTTGAGCAGTGGGTGGGGCTTACAGAGGAGCGGAATGCTGTGCTGGTGCCGGCGCCAGGCAGTGGAATACCGGGAGCCCCCGCCCACTGGTACACACATACACACACACACACATCACCCACACAAATACACACACA